>NC_057813.1:414879187-414910626 GCF_018294505.1 Triticum aestivum | reverse complement strand
AATAGGCTGCTCCGACCAGCGTAAATAACGCGGTACGACCGGTTCAACAGAGTTCACTGCTCGCTTATGAAGTTTCCGGTCGCGCTTATCCATGCTAGTTGTGAAAATGTGATACTGCCCATTGTTCAACTGTTTTGGTTGGCTCTGATAACCCGACTGCTGCTGTTGCTGCTATTGGTTGTAACCCCCTTGACCATTCTGATTATCCTGGTTATTATTACCGCCCTGATTGAAACCTGAACCGGAAGCTCCATCGTGACCCGGCCCACGGAAACCGGATCCTGAGCCACCACCTGACCCACGGTCATACCGGAAGGCATTAGAGTTTTTAAATTCCTGCATAATGAAACAATCCTTCCAAAGGTGGTTAGCCGGCGCCTCCTTCGTCCCGTGTTTTGGGCAAGGCTGATTCAGCAAATAGTTTAAGCGATCCGGGTTAGGATTTGGAGCCCCATTACGATTCTCCGCTTTACCTCTGCGACGCTGACCCTTGTCCTGGCATTAGTGTTAGCCACAAAGTCCATGCTGCCATCCGCCTTACGCTTGCCTCTGTTTCCATGGCCCGCCGGTTTGTATTGATGCCCCTTAGAGTTGCTATTCTTTTTTCCCTTCCCTGCTTCGTCATCGTCAGTCTCGGGATCCTTGGTACTATCAGAATCAGCATACTTCACTAAAGCGGCCATGAGAGTTCCCATGTCATTACAGAACCGCTTCATATGCCCCAACCTCTGCTTTAAAGGCTTAAACCGGCAGTTGCCCTCCAGGGTTAAGATCGCAGAGACAGCATTGATCCTGTCAGACGAGTGCAAGACTTCAGAAACGCGGCGTACCCAATGGGTCGTTGACTCTCCATCCTCCTGAACACAAGCCGCCAAGTCTACTATGGACTTAGGCTGTTTACACGTATCTTTGAAATTCTAGATAAATCGGGTCCGCAACTGGTCCCATGAACTGATAGAATTAGGCGGCAGGCTTTTCAACCAAGTACGGGTCGTGCCTTCAAGCATCATGGTGAAGTACTTTGCACATGCGCTCTCATCCACATCCAACATCTCCATTGCCATCTCATAACTCTCTACCCACGCTTCTGGAGATAAATCAGCGGTGTAATTTGGCACCTTGCGCGGGCCCTTGAAGTCCTTGGGCAGGCGTACATTGCGTAAAGCGGGGACTAAACAGGGCACTCCCAAGCTAGATGCGGCCCCTGGCCCGGCAGAGGTGGTAGGACGAACTGGTGCAAGCTGATCCGCCTCGTTCTGTGCTGCTAACTCGGCCTCCCTTCGTGCCCGGGGCCGATCCACTACATCCTGAGCACCGTGAACACCACCGGCCGGGTTATTGCCATGGGCCGCTTCACGGCCCCGCGCATTGCTTGATATGGCCGGTTCATCCAGGCACCTGCTATAGCTCCAGCTTGGACGAGGTGTGGAATGAATCCAATCGCGGCTGTATGAATATGCCTCCTGTTGAATCAAAGCGGTACGGAGAAGTTCCTTAACCCGACGCGTCTCTATTGCTTGCGGAGAGTCTCCTTCGACCGGGATAGCTTCTAATCACGCAGCAGCTGCAACAAGATTGTCCATAGGATTAGAATAATGACCCGGAGGTGTCTGCACCGGCGGAGGAATCACAATGTTTTGCCGAGGAGGTTCCATCAGGTGGGGTTGGACCGTCACTCCTGGCCCTGGTGCTTCGACCCGGTTTACCTCCAGGTGCCCCGGCGGATTACTGGTTCCCACTCCCGGAGTGTGAAAGAGATTTCGAGGGTCGAACCCTAACAGCAGGCGTGATCTGTGCTTCCGCTTTAAGACTTCCTGTGATGCGTTCTGGTCAAGCATGAGCTTACAGGCCTGGGCATCCAAAGCGGCCCGCTCCGCGGCCATCCTGTCCTTCTCTGCTGCCAGGTCAGCTTTGGCTTGTGTGATCTGCTCTCTCACCTTTGCAACCTCTGCATCATGGGCCTCATGATCCGCCGGATTGGCCTCTGCCATAAGTACAACTAGTGCATCAAACAGGTCAGATAGAACTTGGACCGGTGGGCGCACAAGGCCTCCTGCCTCTGCTGCCGCTACCGCTGCTGATCCGAAGAGCATTGCTGCTGTGGTCGAGGAGTGATTCGCCGCCTGTGTACCGGCCATGAATATTCCAACCCGGTTGATCTGCTCAGGGGGGTTCGGAATACTGTCACCATCGGAACAGCCCCTAATCTGGTCGTCTTGCAACTGGTACAATGATTCGGTCTCTCCGGTTGAGGACTCGTCGCCGGAATAGACGACGGTCTTGCTACCGTATTCTGACCCGTCCCCATGATCTCCTTCGTGGATGACTCCCACGAAGGCACGCTTCATGGCCGGTTTAACCTGGGTAGCTCTCGCACACTGAGTCGTCTCGATGAGGTCGGTGCGGATGTCCGGCTCAGGCCCAGGCTCACCAATCTTGCCAATAAAAACGTGTATGCCACCAAAGGGGACCCTGTACCCGTACTCGATCGAGCCGGCTTCGGGACCCCATCTTGCATCGTCGATGTAGAGCTTGCCGCGACGACCCTTGGTCATCCGGCCCACAGCATAGCCTTCGAGTCCTTTGAGCTTGCCCTCCAAGATCATCAAACCATCGTGCGATAGCCCCCCGGTGGGCGCCAACATTCGTGGATTTGTCACGGCAGATGTCCTCGTGAAAGGACTTAGTCGTGGAGCCATCGCTACGGGTTAACCTGAAGGGGTTAAAGCGGACACAAAGACACAAGGGTTTATACTAGTTCGGCCCCTTCGATGAAGGTAAAAGACTATGTCTAGTTGTGATGGAATTGATGTGGTTTCGATGGCTAGGGAGCAAACAAGCTTCACCTAGGCTCGAGTTGTTGTTGTCTGTCCTTGAACCGCCGCCGGGTCGTCCCCTTATATACACGGGTGACGCCCATCGGTCCACAGAGTCCCACACCGGTTCATACTCGTATCCCGGTTGGTCTCTCTCTATTCCTAACTTACAATGCAAGTTTACATCTCAAGCCGGTTTACGGCTACAGGTTCTAAACCGACTACAGGCCTTGGGCCTTCCTCTGCTTAATCACCTTTATACTACTAATGAAGTTAACCCGGCCCAGGTAGGCCGGTTCACACCCAGTAGTAATATCCCCAACAGTAGTGGTAAGTCTTCACAGGTGATTTCCAAACCCTTCACAGACTAGGTCACTCGGCGATCCACAATTCCTCTTGGATGCTCAGACCATGACACCTAACCGTCTGGAGGATACACAGTCCTCAAAGGTAACAAGCGTCGGTTCCACACAGGAACAGTCTCTTCAGTGATGCTCAGTCACTTTAGGTTTGGGATTTGGGTTTCCTCACTTGATGATTTTCGCTCAAAGTCCTCGGAGGATGGGATGGTCTTAAATGACAAGTGTCAATTTCTCTCGGAGCAGCCAACCAGCTAGTGGTTGTAGGGGGCGGCTATTTATAGCCTAGGGAGCAGCCCAACATGATAAGACATAAATGCCCTTCAATGATATGACTGTTAGGTGGTAGGGTATTTTGGACAGCTGGCGCGTGGCACAACAACGGTCGGATTTTAGTTTCGAATTCTTCAGGGCTATCATGTTCCTCACTGTGTAGGCAATACGCACTAGCGAATTCCTAACTCCTCAGTCAGAACAAATTCTTCAGAGACCAAAAGATCTTTGTCTCTGTCACTGAAGAAATTGACTGAACTGATATGAGATTTCCAATGGCTTCAGTCGAAGGATTGGGTAGGTGTAGGATTTTGAGATGAGCATCACTTGGAAATTAGTTTCCTTAGTATTACCTCGACCCCCTGTAACAGTATGGTGTTTCCTATGACTCAAGAACAAGAAAACAAAACTACGAAAACAAAAGTCTTCACGCTTCATAATCCTCGCATGAATATCCAAGTCCTCAAGGTCACACCAATTTCTTCACTTTCAAAGTCTTCAGGAGAACCAAAGTCTTCAGCCGAAGGCATTCATTTTTAGGGGTCGACTTTCACTGTAAATATCAAACTCCTCGTCGACTTATAGAACTTGTGTACACTCACAAACACATTAGTCCCTTAACCTATAAATCTTCAATACACCAAAATCACTAAGGGGCACTAGATGCACTTACAATCTCACCCTTTTTGGTGATTGATGACAATATAGGTTAAGTTTTCAACGGGGATAAACATATGAATTTGAAGTGCTCACTATTGAGGAATTTGATTGCAAGATATAGAAGAACTCCCCCTGAAGATGTGCATAGTGATGAATTAGCTTTTGAAGAAATGCACATTTGAAGAGTAGAATCATGGAGATCTCCCACTATATCTTGTAATTCACACACACATTTAACATATCGAATGAAGAATTTGAAATGCATGATGAAATATGGTAAATGATGTAATCCAGCATGCTTGCATACCATATAGAAATAGCATGCAGAAAACAAGGTAAAGGTATTAGGTCACCATCGGACTTAAGTTTACAACTCATTCAACAAACACTTCATAAGAGCGAGACTTGCAACTTAACAAAAATAAACGCCCATATAGATAGACCCGCTTGAAGACTAACTCAAATTTCTCCCCCTTTGTCATCAAATGACCAAAGGGTATAAAAATGAGGACTAACGCCCGTGAAGAATATCATCACGAAGTTGATGGAAGAGCGCCAGTGTTGTTGGGGTTGGTTGTTGGAGTAGGGCATGTCGCAGTGTCGTCCAAGTATTCATTTTCATCAGTATCACGGGATGAGGAATATGAGCTGGGCAACAAAGGAGGAACTTCGACCTTCTTGAATTTCTTCGGAGGAGGCTTAGACCAGCCGAAGTCCTGCTCGAAGCCCATCTGCTTGAGGTCTTCATCACCATAGAGATGAGTCAGGATAGCCCAGGTGCGTACAAAAACTTAATTGAGGTAGTAGTGGTTCTTCTTCACTGAGTTATATGTGGCAGTCATGTTGTGAAGAATTGAACAAAACTGACGTTTGACCCATTTTATGATTGCGATCCACCTTCTGATGAAGACTAAGGAGAAGCTCACGATCATTCATCACCCTTGGAGCTGTGGCCTGAGAACTTTGCTTTGAGGCATTGGCAGCAGAGTCATGAGTAGCAGAGTGATCATTGGTGGAATATGAGACAGCTTTGCGGAACTGTCCATCCAATGGACGATTGCCCTCATCAATAATTGCAGTGCCCTTGCCCTTTTCATCAGCTGAGGAAAATGTTCGCTTGAGGACTTCAATAGGGGGGCAAGAAACCACAATGATTGAGTGTGTCAGCATTGTAGTTGAGTGAAGACCTTGATTTGAGGAATCTCATAATCCAAGGAGAATAAGGCTTCAACTCAAAAGGAGACATCGCAACATTTGCCAAAGTCCTCATGAAGAAGTCATGGTAGTTCACTGGAATACCATGCATGATATTGAAAAGCAGATTCTTCATGATGCCAGCAACTTCATCATTTGAGTCATGGCCTTTGATAGGACTCAGAGTCTTGGTCAGAATGCGGTATACTGTCCCTGGCACATATTGCAATTCCTTCACGAGGAACTTTGTCCTGGAGGCTTGACCAGGCTTCAATGGCTTCATCAGAACTTGCATGAAGTGATCAGACAGCTCGGTTTCAGAGTAGATGAGATGCGCACCTTCTGGGGGAGGACTGACTGGCATGGCACGAAGCAATTCAGTGGCCGGTACCTTATAGTGAGTATTTTCTGTCATCCAGTCCAACACCCATGAGTTCACATCTTCAGCATTGCCAGTGATGTGCAGCATCGCATAGAACTGAAGAATGAGTTCTTCGTTCCAATCACAGATGTCCCTGCAGAAGTTAAGCAGTCAAGCATCATGAATAGCAGCGAGGACTGGTGCGAAGCATGGCAGTGATTCCATATCAACATGAGGAATTTTCTCATGGTCGAAGACTTTGTCCTTGTTGAAAAGCACTTAAGAAAATAAATTGGCTTGGCTGGTAGTCCAGAGCACTTCCTCCTCAGACGAGCAGAGTCATAGGGATTGTAGTCAGTGAAGAATACATGCTCATTGAATTTCGGAGTCTTGGAGAATGGATTCTTCGGATTTGGCTGAGGAGTATCAGTTAGTTGAAGAATAACCTCAGGAATCTCAATCTCTGGAGCCGCAGGCTAAGGAATATCAGTTTCTGCTTCAGTAGCAGCCCGTGCCTCCATTTCTTCATCAGCTTGGTCATCAGCACTAGTGGCTAGAATCTCTTCATGAATGGAAGGGGTAGTATGAATTTCTTCAGAGCCCATCTGAACTTCAGTTGGTGCTGGGGACTGAGGAATTTGTTGGAGTGGTGTGAACAAAGGAGAGTTGGGGTGCTTACTGTCCGAAAAATCATCGTTCATCACAGGTGTGGTGCTCCCAATGTCCACATCCTCATCCTCTTCCATTTCTTCAACGCCGGCCTCTTTAGCTGTGAACGGAGGTGTTGGCGATTATACGTGGGGAGTTTAAGTCATAGCATCCGCTTCAATTTCTTCATCCATCTGCTTTGTGGAAGCAGCAGAGGGATCTTCTTCAGCACATTCTTCAGGAATCTCATAATCTTCACCAAAAGGAACAAGTTCCTTTGATGGCATGCTTGAGAGAGGAACAACATCAATAGGTTCTCAATTGAGCTTGTCAAAATCTTCGCCTTCTTGGGTGCAAAAGATTCTGAGGAAATAGATTCTTTCCTTTTCTTCAGAGTGGCTCGCTCCATAGCTTTTGTTTTCTTCACTTCCAGAGCAAAAGGAAGAATTGGGCTTGGTGTTGGTGCAGGCGGAGCAGAGGAAATTCGATCGATTTCTTCAAGCACAACTAATGCAGTTGGCCTGTCTTGAGCAATTTCTTCAGGCACAGCTTCAGCTTCCTCAGCTGTCCTGACTTGCTCTTCAGGCGCAACACTAGTGGTTGCCCTGGCAGTTTCTTCAGTGACTGGTATTTCTTCAGCCTTGGTGCTAGCAGTTTCATCAGCAGCCTGATTTTCATCAGCGGTGCTAGCATGTCCTTCAGTCGGCTGGGCAGATGCTTCAGCTGAGGGAATCTCAATGTGCGATGGATCAGCAACATTGGAGGTGAATTTCTTCCCCATTTTGACGAATCTGACTTTGGCTCCCACCCATTCTGCCTTGTAGGCATCAAATTCGTCACTAAGCTTCTTGATCTCAAATTGCAGTGCAATGAGCTGCTCAGGCGATAACCTCAAAACGTTATCCTTCAGATAGCATTGCTTCTTGTACTGGTCTTTCTTAGCAACTCTGGCTTGATCATATTTCCACTTTTCTTCAGCAATGAACGCCGTCAACATGTGACTTTATCCAGGAGTGAGGTCTAGCTCAGGCAATGGAGTGTTAGGATCTTTGTGCCAGAGGTCAATGAAATCTAGGATCTTCTTTGGATCCAATAGTAGAGGCACAACACTTCCTTTGGCTCTAGCGGCCCTTTGTTGTCTATCTTTGATGATATCAGCTAATTCAACATCATCAGCCTCATCATCATCAGAAGGCACTTGATGTGAGGACTTGGTCTACTGCCTCGTCCTACAGTGGCCTTGGTCTTCAGCAAACTTGGGCTCTTTGAAGACAGATGAGGAACTGAAGAACTTGCAGAAGCTCCTGAGGCAATACAGATGCCGGTGGTCCTTTGGCACGTGGCGATGCACATGTGCAGAGGACTTTGTCGGAGGAGCTGAGGGTTTTGAAACCCGAGGAACTGGTGCAGCTTGAGGAACTGGGGCAACTTGAGGATTTTTCCTTGATGGAACAAAGGAGCTTGGCCGTGAGGGCATTGCTAAGGAACTTGGCCGTGAGGGCATTGCTGAGGAAATTGGTTTTTGAGTAGGCCTCTTGGGCATAGCCTTCTTGCTCGTGGTGGCCTCAGCAGCGGCAGCAGCAGAATCTTCGTTGAATTTCTTCACTGCTTCTTTGGCATGCTTGGCCAACTTAGCTTGCCGCCTGGCCCATTCGTCAGTATAATCCTCACCATGTTTAAGGCTTGTTGGATCAGCTCTTTGGCCAGGTGCGAATGAAGGTCTTGAGCATGAAGGGTGAAGAGCGAATTTCTACATATATTTAGGAGTGACATATCTGTACTCCCTCCACTCTCGTGCCCATCTTTGTTGAATCCTCTATATGCGCACTTTGCGCTCATTCTTGGTTTCTTTGCCGTGAGTTGCCTCATCAGGCGTGCAGTACCCTGCATAGATGTCAGCAGGGATCTCAAAGGTAGTGTTGACTTCCTCCTTCTTTCCTCCTTTCTGAGGCCTTTTACCATCTGCCATTTTCTTTAGCTGACGAATTTGAACAATAGAGTTCTCTGAGGAAGTATGCAGATTTTCTTCGAGGAAAGCTGCAAATGAGTTAAGTTTATGAGAACCTAGTGATTCATCAGCAGACATCTGTACCTATGAACAGAGTATAGGTGCGAAGAATTTGGAGAGGTCATATGCATTCTCAGAAGTTTTTGCAAAACAGAACAAGTTTGAGGAAATTTACCAGTTGTGTCTTGAAGAATTTCACTAAGCGTTCTTTGCTTAGGTTCCAGAGTTGAGCGGATTGTAAGAATCACACAATTGAGGAATCATGAAGAAAAATGTCACTTAGAGAAACAGATCAAGAGCAGAAGATTGTGCAAGGTGTTCAGAGTGTGGACGTTGAAGAATAAACACCTTTTGAAGATTTGATGAAAATCATCAGTAGTAATAAATGCGGTAAAAGTAACTTTTAATTACCCTTGACGAAGAACACGACGAACTCGAAGTGTAGATTGAGAAGTTCGTACGCTCAGATCTTCCACGCCCTAACTTGGCGGTGGAAGACGTCTACGGCGGCGGCGGAGAGAAGATGTCCGCGGCCGGCATGAGTACGACGGCGACGAGGTCGAGGCAGTGAAGCTCTTCCTCACCGGCGACAATGGAAGTAGCGACAGTGCTAGGGCTTGAGAGATCGAGCGAGGGAGTGAGGTCAAGCGGAGTAAAAGCAAAGTGAGGAGGGGAGGGGGTATTTATAGCCGAGGTGAAAAACCGTTCGTCCGAAGAAATTGGACGAACATGCCCCTGACCCTTCTCATTCGTGTGACATGTGTCACCCACGTATTGAGAGGTGGCGATCACGTGAGATCGTGGGTGAATAGATAAGTTTATCGTGGGATGTGTAACAGTTTGAGCGGCAAAAGCCTAAAATTCAGATAAGAATATTTTAAAGTTTCGTTCGCAATTTCTTCAGCTGACAAGGACATAGTGAAGAATTTGAGCGAGTTTCAAATAGAATGCACATGAAGAATTTGTGAACACACTAGGTTGAGTTTAGCATAGGTTGAAGAAATAGCAATAAGTGAATGCTGCAGAGGACATAAAAACTCAAGTATATATATAGTCAATGAAGAACAATGACGGAAGGAGTGAAGACAATCCAAATTTGAAGAATTTGAAAAACTGAGGAATTTCAAAAATGAAGAAAAACTCAAATTGAAGATTTTCAACTTTGGCTGGTGGCGTAACCCACAGTATAAGAAAGCTGATTTCCGACACCGCGTACAATTGTCGTAGGGTTCTGAGAATCAATTTCTTCATTAATTTATTCACACTTAGAGGGTTAGTCTTCATTGGTTGAAGAAAAACGTTACATCGTGTGTTGCACATTTAAGTCATCAAGTCAGCATAAGTGTTAGGATGTGTGTCCTTTTCAAAGAACATTCAAAGATTCTAGGATATTTAGCTCACACCGCAACTTGCTAAATCTTTTCTCCTCCAAGGGCTTTCTAAAGATATCGGCCAGCTCGCCTTCAGTATTTGCGTGGTCGATGGAGATGTCGCCCTTCAACACATGGTCACAAAGAAAATGATGATGAATTTGGATGTGCTTTGTCTTCGAGTGCTGAATTGGGTTGTGAGCAATCTTGATAGCACTCTCATAGTCGCAGTAGAGTGGCACATTCTTCACATTGATGCCATAGTCCTTGAGGGTTTGCTTCATCCATAGCAATTGAGCACATTAAGATCCAGCAGCAATGTCCTCAGCTTCTGCAGTGGAGAGTGATACACAGTTCTGCTTCTTCGAGGACCAACATACCAAGGATCGTCCAAGGAAATGACATGTTCCTGACGTTGACTTGCGGTCCACCCGATTGCCAGCATAGTCAGAGTCTAAATATCCAATGAGATCAAAGGAAGAGCCCTTGGGATACCACAATCCAAGTGTTGGTGTGTGAGCTAGATATCGAAGAATATGCTTCACAGCCTTGTGGTGTGATTCCATCGGTAGCTTGAAATCGGGCACACGTACAAACACTAAGCATAATATCCGACCTAGATGCACATAGGTACAATAAAGAGCCAATCATGGAGCGGTATACCTTTTGATCTAAGTCTTTACCAGTTTCATCAGTGCATAGATGGCCATTAGTGGGCATAGTGATTATGACGCCTTTGCAATCTTGCATGCCAAATTTCCTCAACACATCCTTGAGGTATTTCTCCTGAGATATGAATATGCCATTGTATTGTTGACGAATTTCAAGACCTAAAAAGATTTTCAATTCTCCCATCATAGACATTTGATATTCTTCACTCATCATATAGGAAAATTCATCACTGTAACGTTGGTTAGTACAGCCAAAGATAATATCATCAACATATATTTGGCACACGAATAATTCATCATCATATGCTTTGGTGAAAAGAGTTGGGCAAAGTGAACCAGGTTTGAAGCCATTCTTCATGAGGAATTCCTTCAGTGTGTCATACCACGCCCGAGGTGCTTGCTTGAGGCCATAAAGGGCCTTGTTGAGTCTGTAGACGTGATCTAGAAATTCTGGATCCTCAAAACCTGGTGATTGAGCAACATATACTTCTTCCTCAAGCTTACCATTTAGGAATGCACTTTTCACATCCATTTGATGTAAGATGATATTATGATGGTTAGCATCAGCAAGCAAAATGCGAATAGCCTCAAGTCTAGCAACAGGTCCAAAAGTTTCATCGAAATCAATTCCTTCAACCTGTTTGTAGCCTTGAGCTACAAGATGAGCCTTATTCCTCACCACAAGGCCATTTTCATCTTGTTTGTTGCGGTAGATCCATTTGGTACCGATGATATTGTGCTTGCGTGGGTCTGGTCGCTTGACTCCCACATATTGTTGAGCTCGAATTGATGCAATTCATCTTGCATGGTTGAATCCACTCAGATTCCATGGATGCTTCATCAACTTTAGTGGGCTCTGTATAGAGACAAATGCAAAATGCCCACAAAAGTTAGATAAATGTGAAGCTTTTGAGCGCGTGAGAGGACCTGGTGCTCGGATGTCATTGATGATCTTCTCGATTTGCACTTCGTTCGCTATGCGAGGATGTGCGGGTTGACGACTTTGCTGAGGCCTAGAAATTTCTTCAGGACCAGCTTATTCAGCAGCACCAGCGTGATTTTCTTCATGATCCGTAATGACTTCTTCAACATATTCTTTGGTAGGGATGATATCCTCAGTAGCTTTGAACTTGATGGATTCCTCAGGCGACATTTCATCTAGCATAGGAGGTAGGTGTTGTCTTTGCGAGCCATTAGTTTCATCAAACCGCACATCTACAATTTCAACAATCTTGTGATAATTGATGTTGAAGACTCTATAGGTGTGCGAGTCCTTTCTGTAACCAAGCATAAAACCCTCATGTGCTTTCGGTGCAAATTTAGAGTGATGGTGAGGATCTCTAATCCAGCATTTAGCACCGAATACTTTGAAATAACTTATATTGGGTTTCTTGTCAGTGAGGAGTTCATATGAGGTCTTTTTGAAGAATTTGTGAAGATATACCCTGTTGATGATGTGGCATGCAGTATCAATTGCTTCAGGCCAAAAGCGTTGAGGTGTCTTGTATTCATCAAGCATAGTGCGAGCCATCTCAACAAGAGTTCTATTCTTGTGCTCCACGACACCATTCTGCTGAGGAGTATAAGGAGCAGATAACTTGTGAGTAATACCAAGTATATCAAGATATTCATCAAGGACAGTGTTCTTGAACACGGTTCCATTATCACTCCTGATATGCTTGATCTTCACACCGAAGTTAGTAGAAGCCCTTGAGGAAAATCGTCTGAAGACTTCCTGCACTTCATTTTTGTAAGTGATGATATGCACCCATGTGTATCAAGAATAGTCATCAACTATGACAAAGCCATATAATGATGCAGAACTACATAATGTGGCATAATGAGTAGGGCCAAAGAGATCCATATGAAGTAGTTCAAAGTGACGAGAAGTGGTCATGATAGTCTTCGAGGGATGCTTGGATCTGGTTATCTTTCCAGCCTCACAAGCCCCACAAAGATGATCTTTGAGGAATTTGACACCCTCGATGCCAATGACATGATTCTTCTTCGCGAGTGTATGCAAGTTCCTCATCTCAGCATGACCAAGTCGTCGATGCCATAGCGAGCATTCTGAAGATTTTGCAAGTAGACATATGGCAGGCTGTGGTCCGGCAGATAAATCAACAATATACAAGTCTCCTTTCCTAAAGCCTTCGAAGACTTTGGAGTTGTCAGATTCCATTAGCACAAGGCAACGATATTTGCCAAAGACAACAACCATATCAAGATCACAAAGCATTGAGACAGACATGAGGTTGAATCCTAATGACTCGACAACCATGACTTTGCCCATGTGTCTATCCTTTGAGATTTCAACCTTACCTAGACCCAATACCTTGCTTTTGCCTTTGTCAGCGTAGGTGATATGCTTCAGATGAGATGGTGACAAATCAGTGTCCATCAACAAGTTCCTGTCACCAGTCATGTGATTTGTACATCCACTGTCGGGGACCCACTCAGTAGCTTTGGGTTGATCATCCTGCAGATGAATTAGTGGAACTTACAAACCCATATACTTCATCAGTGAAGAATATGATATCAATTTCATCAAAGGTAATAGATATAGCAGTATGAAGATGTGAGAAATGAATGATTCCTTTCTTCATGATTAGCTTGCGTCCTTTCAAGCACATTTAGGTCTCCAGAAATTTCTTCAGACGATCAAGTTCGTCTAGAGACCTGACCCTACATAAGAGATTAGTTCTCGTTCTTCACCACCCACATTTGGAGGGGTGGCAAAGAGTTCATCATTCTGCGAGCTCCATAAGAAAAAGATGGCATAGAAGCCAGTGCACTTCGTTTCACAGAAGAGTGGTTAGGATAAGCATACGAATAAGTAGAGAAATTCTTCGAGGACTTATGAACATAATGGTTTGAAGAATAATGCACATATTCATGGCCCTTAGACTTTCCCTGTGAAACAGAAGTGTTAGCATGATGATGTTCGTATGAGGATTTTGATCCATGTGAGGAAGTTGATCCATATGAAGAATTTGGTCCATATGAGGACTTGGATCCATATGAAGATTTTGATCCATATGAAGAATTTGATCTGGGGTTCCTATTCTTCACGGGTGGTGTCATGATGACATTCACGTGATGATTTTAAAGGCACCTTTTAGGAACCTAGATTTTCTTCATAGGGGGGCCGTTCCTGCAGTTAGTTCCAACATATCGAGCAAATACTTCACCATTCTGATTCTTGAACAGTTTATAGTTGGATTCAAATGACTCATCAGAGGAATATGAAGAATCACAGGTCAAGCCAGATAAAGTGCATGGATCTACAGGAGGTCCTTTCGCAGCAACCCATGAGGTTTTGGGATCCTTCTCAAGTTTCCAGTAGGTCCCATCAGCATTGAGTTTCCTCTCAAAGGCAATACCCTCTTTCCTAGGGTTCCTGTTCAAGATTTGCTTTTTGAGCACATCACATAGAGTCTGATGCCCTTTGAGGCTTTTGTAAATGCCTGTCACATACAATTCCTTCAACCATGCATCATCGTCAGTGATACTTGTGGTATCCTCAGATGAGGAATTTGTGACCACACAGACAGTTGAAGAATTTGCAGCAATAGAAGCATTTGAACATTCAGGTGATGAATTAGCAGATTCACGCTCAATGCATTTCAGACATGGTGGAATAAATTCTTCCTGAGCGAAACTGATTTGTTGAGCAAGCAATGAATCATTTTCCTTCTGAAGATCTTCATAACTCACTTTTAACTTCTCAAGATCTTGCTTTCTCTGAAGAAATTCATAGGAAAGCTTCTCATGATTAGTTAAGAGAGTGTTATGATGATTTTGAAGGTTGTCAAACTTAGTTTGAAGTCTCTGAAGATTATCTGTCAGAGTCTTAGTTCGATTCAAATCCTCACCCAACAGGTCATCGCTTCTGTCTAGTTGATTGTGAATCTTTTCAAGCCTTCTGTTGTTTAACAACAATTTTAGCAAGTTTTGAATAACTAGGCTTGAGATTGTCATCAGATTCATCCTCACTAGAGTTAGAGGGGGAATGTTTGAGTACCTTGGCACCTTTTGCCATGAAGAAGTAAGTGGGAGCATAGTCATCGAGGCTTTTGTCAGCAGAGTTGGTGTCACGCCCAATATGCGACCCTATCCAAAAGGAACTCGAAGGTCCCACCAAGGATAGACCCGCATATGGAAATGCTTTTGCAAGGTGGATGTCATTACATAAACATTACATAATATGTAGGGATACAAACATAAGGCATACAATGCCACACGAATACAATAATACATCATTCATAAGATCAATATCCGACTATGGATGAATCACAAACAGAAGCTCAAACAACATCCACCCTGCTAGCCCAGGCTGCCGACCTGGAACCTATCCCCCGATCGAAGAAGAAGCAGAAGTAGAACTCAAGCAAGCAAGCATCGCTCTCGCATCATGATCATCGCAAAACCTGTACTTGCAACTGTGTTGTAGTAATCTGTGAGCCACAAGGACTCAGCAATCCCATTACCATGGGCATCAAGACTAGCAAAGCTTAATGGGAAAGGAAGGGGTAAAGGTGGTGAGGTTGCAGCAGTGGCTAAGCAAGTATGGTGGCTAACATACGCAAATAAGAGCGAGAAGAGAAGCAAAGGAACAGTCGTCAACTAGCAATGATCAAGAGGTGATCCTGAACACCTACTTACGTCAATCATAACACAGAAACCATGTTCACTTCCCGGACTCCATCGAGAAGAGACCATCACGGCTACACATGCGGTTGATGCGTTTTAATTCAGATCTGGTGTCAAGTTATCTACAACCGGACATTAACAAATTCTCATCTGCCACATAACCGCGGGCACGGCTTTCGAAAGATAATACCCTGCAGGGGTGTCCCAACTTAGCCCATGATAAGCTCTCGCGATCAACGAAGGACATACCTTCTCCCAGGAAGACCCGATCAAACTCGGAATCCCGGTTTACAAGACATTTCGACAATGGTAAAACAAGACCAGCAAAGCCGCCCGATGTGCTAACAAATCCCGATAGGAGCTGCACATATCTCGTTCTCAGGGCACACCGGATAGGTCAGCCTACGAGTAAAACCAACCCTCGAGTTGCCCCGAGGTGGCCCCGTAGTCTGCCCATTTCGGACCAACACTCGAAGGAGCACTGGCCCGAGGGGGCTAAAATAAAGATGACCCTCGGGCTCCGGAAACCCAAGGGAAAAAGGGCTAGGTGAGGCAAATGGTAAAACTAAGGTTGGGCCTTGCTGGAGGAGTTTTATTCAAAGCGAACTGTCAAGGGGGTCCCATAAATCACCCAACCGCGTAAGGAACGCAAAATCCGGGAACATAACACCGGTATGACGAAAACTAGGGCGGCAAGAGTGGAACAAAACACCAGGCATAAGGCCGAGCCTTCCACCCTTTACGAAGTATATAGATGCATTAATTAAGTAAGAGATATTGTGATATCCCAACATAATCCCGTCCATCATGGAGCAATCTTCAACTTCACCTACAACTAGCAACGCTATAAGAGTGGCTGAGCAAAGCGGTAACATAGCCAAGCAACGGTTTGCTAGGAAGGGTGAAAAGGTTAGAGGCTAACATGGCAATTGGGAGGCTTGATGAACAAGTCATAGGAAGCGCAGCATAGCGATAGAACGAAACAACTAGCATATCAATGATAGTAGTGAGATCCAGGGTAGCGATCATCTTTCCTGAAATCCCGCGAGGAAGAAGAACGAGTCCATGAAGAAGACGAACGGATGAAGCCACGAAGACGAACCAAGCGTAGACGAACGAATCCTCACGATCGCAACGAAACGGGAACTATGAAGAAGAAGCACACAACATGGTAAACACACCACACATGAACATGACATGATGCACAAACAAGTATGATGCATGACAAGGCTACATGGAGCTACTCATGGCAAGAGATGATGCATACAAGAGCAACACATCAAAGCAAGTTTAAATGAGGCCGGGAACAACATATGACAATTCCGGTAAGTGCTTATATGTAAATTTCGAAATTGGTCCAGATCTGAATAAACCTTATGTTCAAGTTGTTAAACAGAAAGTTAAGATGCACCAAGATGATCTACATGAGATTCTAGTCAAGTTACATATAAAGTTCATTTAATTCGGAGCTACGGCCTAGAAGATATGAGCAAAACAAGTTAAACATGGCATTGATGCAAAATGCACCCAAACATCAAGCAAACACCTCAAAACAAGGATGCAACATGGTAATATGAAACTACATGCAAAAACAAGCAAGTTTCATATAGAGCACACTCAAAACGGAGCAACGGTTCAACACATACACTCCAAACATGATATAGCAACAATCTGTCCAAAACAGCAACTAGGCATATTGCAAGCATCAAAACAACATGCTACAGTACCACAATATGAAAACAAAAGGCATGGGCATGATGTACAGGTAAAGCATAACAAAACATGAACACTGACCTATCTCCAGAAATCACTAGAACATGCTCAAACACACATGGCAAGATTGCATATATTAACAGTTTCAGACTTATCGGGAAATAACATCAGGTTGCAATGTTTAGAGTTATCAACAACATGTTACAGATACTTAACATGGCAAACAAAGGCATGGAATGACTCTACTAATTGCATAGAACAAAAGACCCTTACTAACCATGAGCCAAAAAGGATCAGAAGATATGATGGCAGCCATGTAAACATAACAAGTTATATGACAGATTCATACATGGTAGGAACAACAATAAATAGGCATGTTTATGAGCTTGAACCACTCACCACAGAAAAATACTAGGAATGGCAAGGCAACCAACAGTAAGAAGGCATGTTTATGAAGCTAAGCATGGCAAGAACAAGTTCATAGTGTGCATGGATCAACTACAACAACCTTGGCAAAATTGAATAACATGTAAACAATCTGCCAGGAAACATTTTGTAGCAAAACTAGAGCATGAAAATGACATGCTAGGCTACTCCATAATTGCAAAAAGGGGCATGGATGGATAGCTCATAACCATATGTACAAAACATCCTTATTGAAGTATTTCAAAATAATCATGGATCTCTCTGTAGCATCAAGTTTACATGGCATAAAAATAACAGGAAAACAGGGACTGAAATCAGCAACATCACGAGGTCTAATTTACATGCTTGTGCTAGTCACCACATTGATCACAAAAATACATGGCATACACCCCTGTAAAGATGGCATGACATAGTTCAAAACATATGTAGGGCTCAAGTTCATAAGATGCACACATCAATCATGGCAAAAATGACAAAAGTGCATGTTCTGATAAGAATCTGAAACTAACATCACATAGCCCTCTTCCAACAGCATGTCGGGCATCAAGATGAGCTCAAATGGAAATGACGCAATGGAATGAAATGAAGTACTCGTCGAGGCGAACAATTTGACATATTACACGCACGAAACGGAGCAGTATGCAACAAGTTATGATGCGATGAACATGGCATGATAATGCTGAAAATCTGGGACTTAGCAAGTTTATACCTCCGCGAAAGTCAACGCGGGACGGAGGGATCCGGGATACGGGGATGCCGCGTTTGGTTCGGGAAGTGGGTGGATCTGGTCCAGGCGGGATGGATCTGGCCGGAGTGAACTCCGACGAGCAGCGGGGCGGCTCCGGCGAGCTCCGGGCGGCGCGGGAGGCGCGGATCCGGAGTGCCGGCTACGTGGGCGCGACGTCCCCGGCGAGGAGGAGGCCGCCCGCGGAAGGGAACGTCGGGGCGAGGCCGGGCTAAGGCAGAGAGGCGCCGGGAGGCAGCGCTCCGGCGAGGGCGCGGCTCCGGCGGAGGCTTGGCGGCGGAGGTCGGCGCCGGAGCGAAGAGGAGGCGGGGTGTCGGTGTACTAGAGTAGGGGTACCCTAGTATCCCGAACTTGTGCACGGGCAGTTGCAGCACCCCGCGACAAGGCTTGCTGGGTGACCGCCAAGGTCCTCCGTGGTTCCTTTGGAGCCACTCAAGAACAAAGTATTCAAGCCAAGGAGACAAGGCCCCGGCAAGAGGAGCTTGCCGGGAAGGCCGACCAAGGCATCTCAAGGAACTTGCCGCGACGTGCCTCGCATCCCGGCGAGGCCCGGTGAGCGACGAGCTTCCGGACGCGACAAGACAACGACCGCGGCAAGGCGCTTGCCGCGGCAAACTACCACTCTGTACCCGCGCTCCAGCACATCCACCAATGTGTCACACTGGGACCTTTCCAGGCGCGCGTGGCAAGAGGCTGTGCGGCCAGCGGTGCGCAGTGGCAAGCGACACTGACAAGATTGCCATCGTGGCAAGCGGTGGCGTCCCTGACGGTCCCTTTTTGCACTATTTGGGCGACGTAGACGGGCATTTAATGCCTTTGTCCCCTGCCGTCAGGGTTAGGTATGATACACTATGCAGGTAGTTGTACCAACCACAATTCCTTTTCCATTTTTACCCTTGTCTACGTTGCCACCTGTTGGAGACCCCTTTAGCATATAAAAGGAGGCCCATGCGCAATGTAGAAGGGGATTCGAAGGCAGAAAAACACTCACGCTCGGTCTCGTTAGCAGCTAGTGTGTACTGTAGCACTCAGCGCTCCCGAGAAAGAATTCAATACACTCAAACATGTAGCAGTAGGAGTGTTATCTCTCCGAAGAGCTCCAAAGCTGGGTAAACTGCTCGTGTGCTTCGCCTCGTTCCGCTCTTCGTGCGATCTCCGCCCCCCGCCGAACCGAAAGGGGCTCGGTCCGCCGGTCCCATAGGTGTTCGTGGATCAGTTTCCCCGACATCTTTGGCGCGCCAGGTAGGGGGCGTCGAGGTTGTGTGAACCTGATCCGACATTCACACGAGCTAGATCTTCATCTTCTTCATCGACATGCCACCGAAGAAGAAGGCTTCGTCGGCAGCTGTTCCGTCCACGTCGATCCCACCACCACCGGAGCAAACGGGTGGTGGGGTAGATGCCGGCGGAAGAACGGGCATCGACGAGGGAGCCCACGGTGCTGCCAGGTCCAAGGACAAGGTTGCGCAGACCTCGGCGTCTGTACATGCACCACGCCCATCTCAGGAGGCGCCGGACCGACAGCGTCATGGTACTCACAGTGCCATACGTTCGTTGGACCAAGATCGAGCTGGTGGATCTCGGGGTGCTCAAGACCAGCATGCACGCCAACATGCTGGCACGAGCAAGACACGGTCGCCTGGACGGGATAGTGCTCCTTCTAACATAGTAAGAAGTCCGAGCATATCCCGCTCCTCGCGCCGTTCACCACTGCCGCCCACCACTCCAGCAGAAGCTTTGGCGCGAGCTCAACTGCTCCTGGATTACCCTCCAATGGCAGACAAGATCGATGAATGGAGGGCCACCATTCAGAGTCTCATCGCCTTCGCCAACGGCGACACTCCGCGGCAACGAAACCGGTGGGGGTGCAACCACCATGCACTCTCCACCCCGAAGGCCAAGATCGCCGACTCGCCGGATCCACCTCGACAGCGACTCCACCGCATCATCAGATCCACGAGCTCGTCGCGATCAGCGCCAAGTTCTTCACGAACGACAGCAAGAAGACGCTCGAACTCACATCGAGCGCCAAAGAGAAGCGCGGCGTCAATCGGACCAGCGCGCTGGGCCCTCTGTCGACATGCATGCACCAGGGGAACCAGGAGACTTGCTGTATGCGGTAGGTTGCCCTGCGTTCACTCGTGAGCTGCGGCAAGTCCAGTGGCCCAGCATGAAGAATTTCAAGCCAGACGTACCAGAGAAGTACAACGGCAAGTCGCATCCGTCGGAGTTCCTCAGCATCTACACCATCGCGGTGCAAGCTGCCGGGGGGCGGGACGACAAGATCCTGGCCAACTACTTCCCTCTGGTGTTCAAGCCCAATGTCAGATCCTGGCTCATGCACTTGCCGGACAACTCCATATCCTCCTGGGCAGACCTATGCCATCAGTTTGTCGGCGCCTTTACAGGAGGCCACAAGCCTCATGGCCAAGAGAGCGACCTTCATCTGCTCGCCCAGAAGGAAGGAGAGCCCCTGCGCAAGTACATTTAGAGATTCAGCCGCGTACAGCACAACATCCCAGATGTCCACCCTGCCGCGGTAATCAGCGCATTCCATCAGAACGTGCGAAACCGCAGGATGCGGGAGGAGATGGCGATGTGCAAGATCAGAGACGTCAGTGAGCTATATGCCCTGGCCGACAAGTGTGCACGTGCTGAGGAAGGGAGTAAACTCCCCGGAGAGAATACAGAAGCAGGAGGATCTGATAGTGAGGAGGCTGCCCCGGCAAAGAAAAACCGGCGGCGGAACAACAGGAAGAAGAAAGTCAAAGATGTGCTAGTCGTTGAGCAGTCCGGCAATGGATGTGGCGCCAAGAAAGCCAAAGCTGGTAGCTCTGGCGAGGAGATTGCCGCAGGCACCAACTACCAGGCTGTGGCGATCGCCGACAAGCAGGACGGCACCAACAAGCAGTACTGCAAGATCCACCACACCAAGGGCCATGACCTCCAGAGCTGCAAGAAGGTTGAGCAGCTTGTCGAGCAGCAAAAGGCTGAATACGAGCGACACGACAAGGAGAAGGCCCAGGAAGGTGCTGGAGGAGCCGGCAAGAAACTCCCCGGCCGAGGAGGACGCCGCGGCAAGGCCAAGAAGCGGCAAAGAGACAGACCTCCCCGCGGCCGCGACAAGGATGAAGATGACGACAACGATGAAGATATGGATGATGACGAGACCGATGAGCAGGAGTTCCAGAAAGCAACAGAGGTCCTGTGCGTTGACGGCGGTGCTTCTCTGCATACTTCACACCGCCAGCTCAAGCAGTGGGTGCGGGAAGTCAATGCGGCAGAACCTCCCGTCGAGTCACGCAAGCCTCTGAAATGGTCTAGCACGCCTATCATCTTTGATATTGAGGACCACCCTGATCGCATAACTGCGGTCGGGTGCTTGCCGATGTTGGTTTCACCAACTATCCGCAACCTCAAGGTCACTAGGATGCTAGTTGACGGCGGGGCCGGCTTGAACCTGATCTCCTCCGCGGTACTCCAGAAACTCCAGATCCCTGATGGCGAGCTCGAAGAGACCGGCACATTCCAAGGAATCAATCCGGGAAGGAGCAAGCCGAAGGGAAAGATCACGTTGCCGGTGACATTTGGCAGCGAGTTGAACTTCAGGACTGAGAGGGTCACTTTTGATGTTGCTAACTTTCCATTGCCTTACAATGGGATACTCGGCCGTCCAGCACTCGCCAAATTCATGGCAGCCTCTCACTATGCATACAACATGCTGAAGATGCCAGGCCCGATAAGTGTCATCTCTGTCCCTGGCGACAAGAAGGATGCTCTTATCTGCGCCGACAAGATCTACCGGGAAGCAGCAGCCGCAACAGATCGCAAGTCACTTGCCGTTGAAGCTCCCGGGGCAAAGAAAAAGACGAAGTCTGGCAAGAGTTCTGATGCCCACTCTGGCAAGCGCACCTCTTCGGAGTGCTACGCTACTGTCGAGGATGCACCATCGAGCTCCACGGGAAAGTGTAAGAAGACAATGGCAGCTCCACCAGAGACCAAGAAGGTGTCCGCCAAGGAGGATGGCACTGGTGGTACCTTTACCATCAGTGCCACTCTCGACCCTAAATAGGAAAGCGTGCTTGTTGCTTTCCTGCAGGCGAACGTCGACATATTTGCGTGGCAACCGTCTGACATCCCCGGTGTTCCCAGGAAAGTAATCAAGCACCATCTTGTCGTCTGTCCTCATGCGCGGCCTGTCAAGCAGAAAGTCAGGAAGCAGGCAGTGGAGCGCCAAGAATTCATCGCAGAAGAAATCAAGAAATTGGAAGCAGCAGGCCTTGTCAGAGGAGTGCTCCATCCTACGTGGTTGGCCAGCCCTATAGTCGTGCGCAAGGCAAACGGGAAATGGAGGCTTTGTATCGACTTTACCGATGTCAATAAAGCTTGTCCCAAAGACACATTTCCCTTGCCGTGCATCGACCAAATTGTTGACTCCATGGCCGGATGTGACTTGCTTTCATTTCTTGATGCATACTCAGGATACCATCAAATCTTCATGGCAGAAGAGGATGAGGAGAAGATGGCATTCATCACCCCATGTGGCACATACTGTTTCGTACGGATGCCTTTCGGTTTAAAGAATGCTGGTTCAACATTTGCAAGGGTAGTCCATGACGCTTTTGAGCCACAGATACACAGAAATGTGGAAGCCTACATGGATGACATAGTGGTCAAGAGCAAGGACAAGGCGACTCTGATTCAAGATTTAGACGAAACCTTTGCAAATCTGCGCAAGATCAACCTCAAGCTTAACCCCAAGAAGTGTGTGTTTGGAGTCCCCTCCGGCAAGCTTCTCGGGTTCTTCAAGTCTCAGCGGGGAATTGAAGCCAATCCCGACAAAATCAAGGCCATTGAGCAGATTGAAGCACCAAAGCGCGTCAAGGATGTATGAAGACTTGCCGGTTGCATAGCCGCTCTCAGCAGGTTTATCTCTAGGTCTGCTGAGCGCGCCCTGCCATTTTTCAAAATATTGAAAAAGGCAGGTCCAATGAAATGGACTCCGGAAGCGGAGGCTGCACTGCAGGACTTAAAGAGATACCTGTCCTCCACTCCAACACTTGTCGCACCTAAGCCATAGGAGAAGTTGCTGCTATATATAGCGGCAACCAATCAAGTGGTTAGTGTTGAGTTAGTAGCGGAGAGGGAGGCGGATGATGAGCCAGCAACCATGGCAGATGCATCCAGCGACAAGTAGGGGACTTCACCGGCAAGCTCTGGTCCCGACAAAGATGGATCTGCGCAGGCGCGTGAGAAGATGTAGAAAAGAATGGTGCAGTGCCCAGTTTACTTTGTCAGTTCCCTTCTGCAGGGGGCTAGGTCAAGGTACTCTGGTGTGCAGAAATTGCTTTTCGGCCTTCTCATGGCCTCGAGAAAGCCGCGCCATTACTTCCAAGCACATGAGATCACAGTCGTCACTCGTTTTCCGCCGAAGAGGATACTGCAAAATCCAGAAGCAACAGGCATGATTGTCGAGTGGGTGCTGGAACTATCAAGCTTTGGCCTCAAGTTTGAGAGCACTTCAACTGTCCAAAGCAGAGCATTGGCGGAGTTCATAGCAGAATGGACGCCAACACAAGATGAAGAAATTCCAGAAACGAGCATCCCCGTCAAGGAAGCAAGCAAAGAGTGGCTGATGTACTTTGATGGTGCCTTCTCGCTGCAAGGCGCCGGTGCGGGCGTGCTACTTGTTGCACCCACCGGAGAGCACCTCAAGTACGTAGTCCAGATGCACTTTCCCAAGGAGCAAGCAACAAACAATACCGCAGAGTATGAAGGTTTGCTTGCCGGTCTCAGGATCGCAGCAGACCTTGGGATCAAGAAGCTCATTGTCAGGGGTGACTCACAGCTTGTCGTCCGCCAAGTGAACAAGAATTATTAGAGTCTGTTGATGGAAGCTTAAGTTGATGAAGTGAGAAAGCTAGAAGAGCACTTTGACGGCCTACAGATGGAACATGTTCCAAGAGCTCAGAACGACATTGCCGATGGCCTGTCAAAGTGCGCCGCACTTAAGTTACCTGTGGAACCAGGGATCTTTGTGCTCAAACTGACTCAACTGTCTGTAACGCCATCAACTGGACAGAGCAAGAAGAGGAAGTTGATTTCTGGTGACTATTTTCCGGCAGAGCTCCCCGAAGCCGCCGCTAAGAAGGTCCTCAAGATCAACACCAAGGGTGCTGAGGAGCAGTCTGCTCCGGCAAGCCCTAGGGTTTGTTCCGTTGAAGCAGACGCTCTCGACAAGTTTTGCTCCGGCAAGCTTGCCGGGGAACGTCAAGCTTCGGCTGAGCCGCAGGTTCTTGCCGTAGACGCGGATGTTCCCAGAGCAGCAGATGTGCCTTTAGTCCTTGTTGTCGAGCCACAAGCTCCAGCATGGGCACAGCAGATTGTCCGTTTCCTTCAGACAGGAGAACTTCCCGAAGAGCAAGAAGAAGCGGAAAGAGTAGCCCGGCAGTCAAGTATGTACCAGTTTGTCGACAACACACTGTACAGAAGAAGACTCAACGGTGTGAAATTGAAGTGTATTCACCGGGAAGACGGACAAAAGCTGTTGGCAGAGATACATAGAGGCATATGTGGTCACCACATTGGCACAAGAGCACTTGCCGGCAAAGCGTTCCGGCAAGGTTTCTTTTGGCCAACAGCCCTCCAGGATGCAACTGCACAAGTAACCAAGTGTGAAGCGTGCCAGTTCCATTCCAAGCAGATACACCAGCCAGCTCAAGCTCTCCAGACGATCCCTTTATCCTGGCCATTTTCAGTCTGGGGGCTCGACATCCTCGCCCCTTTCCCCGAGCTGTCGGGGGCTTTGAGTACTTGTACGTTGCAATCGACAAGTTCACAAAGTGGCCAGAAGTGGAAGCAGTGAGGAAGGTGACAGCACAGTCAGCAGTCAAGTTCTTCAGGTCGATTGTTTGCCGCTTTGGGATCCCTAATAGGATCATCACCGACAACGGCACGCAATTCACGAGCCGCACCTTCATGCAGTACGTCCAAGATCTTGGCGCCAAGGTCTGCTTCACTTCTGTTGCTCATCCGAGAAGTAACGGCCAAGCGGAGAGGGCGAATGCTGAAGTGCTGCGCGGGCTCAAGACCAAGACTTTCGACAGGCTGCACAAGTGCGGAAAGAACTAGATTGAGGAGCTGCCGGTGGTTCTTTGGTCGATCAGGACGACGCCAAATCGAGCCACTGGCCAGACACCTTTCGCTCTAGTCTATGGAACTCGTATACGGGTCACCTCGAGTGCTCGCTTATGATGAGCTTGAGCAAGAGCAGTTGCGACAAGATGACACGCTGCTCCTTGAGGAGGACCATCTTCAGGCTGCTGTACGAGCTGCTCGATACCAGCAAGCTTTGCGCCGCTACCATAGCTGCAAAGTTAATGCCAGAAGTCTCGAGGAAGGCGACCTTGTTCTTCGGCGCGTTCGGTCCGCCAAGAATTCCAACAAGTTGACGCCGAAGTGGGAAGGCCCTTACCGGGTGAAACGAGTCACTAGGCCTGGCGCTGTCCGCCTTGAGACCGAAGATGGCATTCCGGTGAGCAACTCCTGGAACATTGAGCATCTTCGTAAGTTTTACCCGTAAGGCGCGGTTGCCGGAACCTGTTCCGACAACCACCTTTTGTACAAGTCTTGCCGATGTTGCATGTAATCCTTTGTACGAAGCCGGGCACAGACCCCGTGCATAAGTAAAGCTCATGCGCTCCGCACATCTTGTCAATTTCATGCTTTCTACTTTTTTTGCTTGCGTTATCTGACACTTTGTGCAGCGCCTACCCCGGTAAGCAATAACGAGCCGTAAGGCTCCATATCTTTATTTTCTCTTCTTTCTCTTTCTCAAAGAAAGGAAGGTTCCCTCGCCCACAAGTTTGTCGGGGGGAAAGGAGAAGATAATGGTGTGGACCAAGCGTCGTTCGAGGAAGTTTCGCCTTACCGGGAAGCAAACGAGAGAAAAGCTAAGTTGCTAAAGTTTGAGCAATCAGTTTTAAATTTTTTAAGTTATCTTCCTCGAACGACCGTGCTTTGTATGGAAAACCTGTGCGCGGAGGAACCAACTCGTAGCTAGTTGCGCCCTTACTTTGTTTCGAGTCCGCTCAACAACTTAAGTGAGCTGCGACTAGTTGCGACAAGGTTTCTTGTCGGTAGCGGCACCGCCAGCAGGCTGCTGACGTCCCGCACTCAGCGCTCGCGGCTAAGGTGCCTGCGCCGACAAGTTCCCTAAAAGCGTAGGGCAAAAACATACAAAGGAAGCAATCAAGTAAAGGAAATAACATAGCAATCGCTACCCAAAATAGAGTCATATTACAAGATAGCTTGTCGCAGCTCTAACAGATTGTTCTCATAACATGACCAGCAGCGACAAGAAAAAGAGAAAACGAGCGGCCTAATCTATGCGATCGCCCTCAACCCTCTTGATCCCACTCACCTTGTCCACAATGGGTGCAAAAAGGGTCTTGAGCGCTTCCAGATCAGCATCCGGCGGCAAGGTCCTGAGGACGTTGGTGAGGTTGAGGCCTGGGTTGCGGAAGGCCACCTTCACCAGCACTTTTTGAAGACCTCCCGCGCAGATCTTGCGCGACTCGTCGGCCAGCTGCTTTCGGATCTTCTCCCGGAGTCGCTAGAGGGCCGTCGCCACGCCTTTGAAGAACAAGCTGAGCTTGGCGCTGGGTTGGAGGTGCTCATTGGAGGAATACCCGAAATCCTTCATCCCCAGCTGCGCCAGCTCCCTGTCGATGGCTGCGGCAACATCCACGAGACCCTCGGTCCAGTGCTCCACATTCTCCCTAAAAGTGTTCTGGGCGGCAGCAGCACTCGACAGCAGCGCCTCGTCGGCCTTGATCTTCTCCTTCAAGGCCACCTCCTGCTCCCTGGCGCCGTCCAGCGTCTTGGTCAAAGTAGTCAGCTTCAACTCAAGATCTGCGTTGGAGTCCTTGGCGGCACTAAGCTCCTTGCTCCTCTTGGCGAGACGACCCTGCAGCTCGCCATGGGTGTAGGCGTCCTTCTCGCGCTCACGCTTGAGCGCAGCAAGCTCCTCGCCGCTCACCTTGAGATCGGCCTCCAGCTGCGCCACCTTCGTCTCCAGCTCCTTCTTGGCGGCCTCGGCAGCTGCGGCAGCATCCTCTGCTTCCTTGAGAGCCCCGCCGAATGTTTGCCCGCGCGCGGCAACCTCCTCCTCCTGGCTGTCAAGGTTAACCTTCCGCTGCGCCAACTCGCCTTCCTGCGCAGACAGCTTCTCGGCAGCAAGCCGCTGTTGCTCTTCAACTTCAGCCTTCTCGAGGAGGAAGGCTTTACGCTCCTCGACGAGTTGCTCCCACTCATCTGCCAGGGACCGGAGAGCTTCCTGGTTGAGGCCCCGGAGCTCCTCCGCGCGCTTCTCGATGTCCACTCCCGCCTTCGCGAC
This sequence comes from Triticum aestivum, assembly GCF_018294505.1. Classification (NCBI taxonomy): domain Eukaryota; kingdom Viridiplantae; phylum Streptophyta; class Magnoliopsida; order Poales; family Poaceae; genus Triticum; species Triticum aestivum. The sequence goes on along the minus strand of NC_057813.1, from coordinate 414,883,332 downwards.
AAGCACTTCTCGGGATACCAGCTTGGCCTGTCGGGCGCGATAGAGCGACAACAGCTTCCGCAGCAGCCGCTCCTCCTCAGGCTCGCCGCTGCTGCTGCTCGGCGTGTCAACCAGCGTTAGCCCAGCGGAGGCGAGCAACTCTTCATCAAAGATTTCTCTTTCGATCGGCGCCCTGGAGCTCGACGCCCAGGGGAGCTTGATGAAGACGCCATCGCCGGCCATCAAATAGGCGCCGGGCTGGGGCTCTTCGGAGCCTGACGCTGCAGCAGCGGCGGAGGGATCGGTGGTCGGCGTAGCGCCTGACGCTCCTGCGGCCTCGGGGCCGTCAGTGCGATCGCCGGACCCCTCGCCAGCTTCTGCGGCGGCAGCTTTGGCGGCCTCTCCGCCGGCGGGATCATCAGCGCCGGCTTCTTCTTCGGTGACAGCAGCGTCGTCGGTATTGCCGCGCGCGTTCTCCTCGCCGGCGACCTCGGTTTCCATCGGCTCCGTGGCAGATGGACCTGATGACCAGAAAAGGAAGAAAAGTCAAGCAAATATTCAAAAAGAAAATCAGAAGAAGAAGAACCCAAGGGAAGTTTTCAAGCAAGCGGATTACCTATACTAGGATCTATAGTCGTGGTCTCCACCACCGGGGGGTCGCTGGTGTTGTCCCTTGCCGGAGAACTGTCCCTTGCCGGAGAATTCTCCCTTGCCGGGGAATCCTCCCTTGGCGGTGTAGTCGAAGCAGATGGCATGTCGGGAGCGGCTTCCGGGCACTCCTGGTGAGACTGCTCTGCTCCTACGCAAACTAATAGTCATATGTCAGCCAAGAAAGAGCACCCATGCGCGCCTAACAGCAGGAAGTAAACCATATACTTACGCTAGGGGCTGCGCTGGGGGCTGCTTTGGGGAATAGTTGCCGGGTCCGGCAAGGTGGTCTTGGACACACCCCCTGCTGTCGCGGTGTGTTCGTCCTCGATGACAATCAACGGGACCTTGGCTCTCTTCGCCGCTCTCTGGGCCAGAGTCCTGAAAAGGAATGGGTTCGGAGTAAAGAAAATCGGATACAAGACAAAACAGCAAGAATTGAAGAACTACAAGTACAGCAAAGAATCTTACTCTTCCTCTTCCTCGTCGGAGCTGAGCGCGGAGAGGTCGAAGTCCAGCCCACCTTCGGCGCGACAAGGCGGAGGAGTAGGTTCCCTTAGCCGCTTGGTGGGAGCAAAAGCGGTGGTCCGGGAGGGCCCCATTCCAGTTGCCGCAGCGGCGTGAGGTGCTCCCGCGGCAACAGTGCTTGCCACGGTGGAGCGCGTCGCGCGGCGCGGCGGCTGTTGACCCGTCTGCCGCCCCGCTACGTCCCCGGCCTTGCGGAGATGCCTTCTTGGTGGAGCTGGGGGCTCCGCTTGCGGCAAGCTGTGTGAAGGTGAGAAAGAGGAGGAGTCGATCTTCAACGAGTCGCTCGCGCCCTCGGCGGGCTCGCTCGACTCAGCTTCAGGCCCGACAACCTCTCCCTCACCGGCAAGCTCCTCTCGCTCGGCAAGACTTGCCGCCTCGGCTGCCTCTGCCTCCTCCACGGTGAATCCAAACTCGCCCGCGGCAGCGGCTGCCGCCGCCTCTTCCAGCCTAGTGGCGATGCGCTGCATCTCCCCATCGGTGGTGTCGCGAGTAAGGCTCTTCTGTTCATCGGAGTGGACCGACATTTCTACCAAGCCGTCAGAGAACTCCTACACGACGTCGTTTGCAGGCTCTTGCCAAGTTGGGACAATTCCATGCGAATCGCACAGCGGCATCATTGCACGGATGCGGTCGAGCGAGGACTTGTTGCACAGCGGAACGACCCCCCTCGGCAACCTGAACACTTCGGGATGTTGAGGATCATGCTTGAACAGTTCTAGGAGCATCACGTCCAGTTCCAGGACAGTGAAGTTAAAGTTGAGGCCCGGGTGCAGCCTCATGATATCCGCCGCATTCTGGAACTCCCAGGCGGGTCTCCTCCTCTCCTGCAGGGGGGCGATGCGGCAGCGAAGAAAATCTGCGCCAACGGCGCCTACGGTGAGCCCGGCAATCCTGAGGCGTAGGATCCGGGTGACGGCAATCTTCAGCCTATCGTCTTCCGGGGCCACGTTGCTCCAATCGTTGCCGCGCGCTACTCGGGCTTGGCGCGGGGCGGTAAATGGCTGTGGGGTTCTCCTCGACAATCCAGCACCAGTCTGCTCTCCATTCATCCCACTTGCTGCGGAGCTCTCCCTCCAGATAAGCTTCCTTCTTGCCAGTTCTCGAGATCCAGGCGATTCCGTCGGATAAAGGCTCCCCTCTCTCAACTCGGGGCATAAAGAAGTGGCGAAAAAGAGCTACATTTGGATAGACTCCGACAAAGTTTTCGTAGAGATGTGCGAAAACTGCCATGGTCAGAACGGCGTTGGGGGTGAAGTCAAGGAGGCGGAACCCGTAGGTGTTCATAATGTCATAGAAAAACTCAGAGAAAGGCGGGCAGAGCCCGCAGTAGAAGAACAACGCGAAGAAGGGATATCCATTCGGGGCCAGTTCCGAAGCGGCAGCTGAGAGTACCTTCGTGCGAGGATGCGCTCGCATCTCCGTCGACCAGAAGAGGTAGTAATACTCCCTCAGCTCCTTCGCGGCGAGCTGAGGGGGGAAGGTTGCCCGCTCCTTTCGCAGCACCGCGAGCCGCTGCGCCTCGGCCGACTTCACAACCTTCCTGGCTTTCGGAGCCATGGCGGAGGTGGTGAGAGAGATCGACGGCGTTGGTGGTGCCGGTGGCGATGGGGGGCGAAGCGCTGCTCTCTTTCAGCTTTGGGAAGAAGGGGGAGCGGCAGAGATTTTTGAGATTGGAATAGCAACCGGCGAGATGGGCGAACTGCCCCTGTTTCCCCTGCTTATAAAGGGCGAGGGGGCAGACGTTCCGTCTTTCCGAATAAAGAAACCACCCACGATCTCTCCCACGATGCCGTATTCGACGCGTGCCGATTCGAGGAGGGCGCGGTGGATACAGAGTGAGATATGGCGTAACCCAGGCCGCACGTGCCCGTGCCCTGTTTTGGGCCTGGCCCAACAGCGCTCGGCACCGTGTGTGGCCCAGGCCCGGGGGCTCCTATCGGTGTACTAGAGTAGGGGTACCCTAGTATCCCGAACTTGTGCACAGGCAGTTGCAGCACCCCGCGGCAAGGCTTGCCGGGTGACCGCCAAGGTCCTCCGTGGTTCCTTTGGAGCCATTCAAGAACAAAGTATTCAAGCCAAGGAGACAAGGCCCCGGCAAGAGGAGCTTGCCAGGAAGGCCGACCAAGGCATCTCAAGGAACTTGCCGCGACGCGCCACGCGTCCCGGCGAGGCTCGGTGAGCGACGAGCTTCCGGACGCGACAAGACAACGACCGCGGCAAGGCGCTTGCTGCGGCAAACTACCACTCTGTACCCGCGGTCCAGCACATCCACCAACGTGTCGCCCTGGGACGTTTCCAGGCGCGCGTGGCAAGAGGCTGTGCGGCCAGCGGTGCGCGGTGGCAAGCGACGCTGACAAGATTGCCATCGTGGCAAGCGGTGGCGTCCCTGACGGTCCCTTTTTGCACTATTTGGGCGACGTAGACGGGCATTTAATGCATTTGTCCCCTGCCGTCAAGGTTAGGTATGATACACTGTGCAGGTAGTTGTACCAACCGCAATTCCTTTTCCATTTTTACCCTTGTCTACGTTGCCACCTGTCGGAGAACCCTTTAGCATATAAAAGGAGGCCCATGCGCAACGTAGAAGGGGATTCGAAGGCAGAAAAACACTCACGCTCGGTCTCGTTAGCAGCTAGTGTGTACTGTAGCACTCAGCGCTCCCGAGCAAGAACTCAATACTCTCAGACATGCAGCAATAGGAGTGTTATCTCTCCGGAGAGCTCTGAAGCTGGGTAAACTGCTCGTGTGCTTCGCCTCGATCCGCTCTTCGTGCGATCTCCGCCCCCCGCCGAACCGAAAGGGGCTCGGTCCACCGGTCCCATAGGTGTTCGTGGATCGGTTTCCCCGACACGGGGAGAGCGGGAGGCGGAAGCCCGAGGCGATGACGCGGCAGCGGTGGGCGGGAGAGCTCCGACGGAAGGGACGGAGGCGCTGGGCGGCGGGGCGGCGCAGCACTTCGGCGGCGGCGGGCGCGGGGCTCGGGCGGCGCG
>NC_057813.1:414872129-414878790 GCF_018294505.1 Triticum aestivum | reverse complement strand
TGGGCCTGGCGGGCCCGCGCAGTGGATGCGCGGTGGAGACGGCGGCGGTGACACGTGGCGCTGGCTAGTTGGCTGTGGTGGCGGGGAAGGCGACGTGGCGCGATCTGATTGGACGGAGCGAGGTGGCGGAGGTCGGTGGACGCGTCCGGCGCGGAGGCGGACATGTCCGGCGGCTGAGAGGGAGAGTGGCTAGGGTTTGGACTGCGGGAATTTCGGGGGAGGCATATATTTATAGGTAGAGGGAGCTAGGAGAGTCCAAATGAGGCACGGTTTTCGCCCACGCGATCGTGATCGAACGACCGAGAGCATGGAAGAGACTTAGATGGGTTTTGGGCCACTTTGGAAGGGGTGTTGGGCTGCAACTCAAAGAGGGCTTCTACGGTTACCCGGTTAACCGTTGGAGTATCGAACGACCTCCAAATGGCACGAAACTTGACAGGCGGTCTACCGGTGCTATACCAAGACCGCTTGGCAAACATCGGGCCATTCCAAGAAAGTTTAACACCTGCTCACAACAGGAGACAAAAGGGGGAACGCCGGAGGGCATAGGAGTGCCGGATTGCAAAACGGACAACGGGGAAAATGCTCGGATGCATGAGATGAACACGTATGCAAAATGAGATGCACATGATGACATGGAAAAATGCAACACGCAAGCAAATGACATGGCAACGACGACGAATAACTGGCGGACACCTGGCGCAATGAATCTGGGGCGTTACAACACTCCTCCACTAACAAGAGATCTCGTCCCGAGATCTTAGGACCGAGACGGGGGAAAAAGGGATGAGGTGAAACAAGAACTCAAGAGAAGAAACAAGGAATCGAGAGCACTCAAGAAGAAGAGAGGAACGACGAGAAAGACGAGAATCGAAAGCTCACGGAATCAGATAGACTATGAAACCACTCCGGTTAGAATGAGATAAGAAACGAATAAGACTGAAAGGATTTAGGCAGCACTCCGGCTGAAACATGGAGGAATAGAACACAAGCTTGAGAGGATGGAATGATACTTGATGAACTCTTGAAGAAAGAATTAAATCATGAAGAACCACCATGAAGAACTCCGGTGACAAAAGGGATGATGAGATAGAATGAAGGATGAAAGAATAAGATTAAAGCTTGTGATGATTTAGATGGAGGTTCCGACGAAATGGCTGAGGAAATTTGAACTTCGGAAAAGAAAAGATGAAAACACTTGGACCTAGAATTTATTCATCAAGAACAAACTCCGAAGGATGGGATTACTCACTTGGATGAAATAAGAATAAGATTTATTGTATGCTTATCCTTCATTAAATTAAATTGATGACAAGACATGGATTTTGCATACTACTTATTCTTCTTGAAAAGGATTGAGAAGTGACATATCCCAAACTTGAGAAGGTCTTCATGAACCACTGGTAGGATTGAAAAGAACGAATGGGTTAATATGATAAACAAGGAAAAGAATCTTGAACAAACCACCGTAAGAATTCGGAAATGACTGACGAAAGCGAATGAATCACCGAGAAGAATTAGAAAAAACCAATATGTTCGAGGGAATTTAGATGCAAAAGAACGAAGAGACAATGAGCTGATTAACAAACATTTGAATGAAGCACCGGGATAATTGGATAACGGTAGCTGGAATAATGGCCTTCGGTGAAAGAAACGGAAAAACAACTTCTAACATACTCCGGATGGGTAAGAAAGAATATCTGACAAATGGAATAATTCGAGAGGATAACATGAAGCTAGAACCGCGAATCTTCAAGAGAACGGGCAAGATTTAGATGAAAAAAAAACTCTTCTTCAGTCTTCAAATGGCGACAGAAAACACCCCCAAAATTACTGAGATACCCCGGGAGAATGAAAAACGAAGAGGTCGAGCCAACAATGAAATGATTTGAAATCGATCTTGGAAAGGCAACTGACTGATGAAATCCTACTTACGTCAGACTTAGAAAAGAATATGAGAATAACTCCGGGGGAATTAGAAGAGTCAGGTCAGATCCTGGGAAAAGACCTGTGGGTTAGGGCCCACTAAAGAGAAAAACACCATTGAAAAGGATTGTTGAAAAGATAGATGATGCACCAGAACACTTGAAATATTTGAATGAGATGACAACCACGAATTAATTGGAACACAAATGAATCTCCTGAGATGTCTTGAACACTCCGGAAGATAAATTGGCGAGAGGCAAACGAGCAAGGAGAACACTTGATCCAAGGAAAAGAATGTGATCAACCCAAAAAACTTGAATTGAATCCACCAGAAAAGAAAAAGAGATGAAGAATGACGAACGAGACAAGAATTCACCGGTTGAAACAATTGAGGGAAAACCTAAAGAGGCTCCGTACGAATGAAATTGATGGTTGAGAGAGACTCGGGCTCTGGGAATAAGAGGGTGGGGGGGCGGGAAAACAAAGGCAACTTGGAAGGGAAAAATCGACGAATAGCTTCAAGAGGAAACATCGGTTGAAAGAAAGCAAAGTCTTCGCACGAGTAGGATGGATACTCGATTACGAACTCCGGTTCCGAGGAGAAAAAGGGTGGGCAGGTGGGAAAAGAAAACAACTAAGGATTGAACTTGGCAAAGATGAAGAAACTCGAGTCAACTTAACGAGAAATGCACCGGATGAAAGAGTTGAGAACCAACGAACAAAAAACTAACCGCGTGATCCTAAAGAAAAATTTTAAGGGGAAGAGGAGTAATTCAAAACACCTATGTCAAGATTCCTTACCAGTGCGACGAAGGGGCTGAGGAGTAAAAAGAATTCCTACTCTCCGATATAACTAGACTCCAAAAATAGTTTTCTTCTAGACTCAACAATGGCCAAACTACACGATCAAACAAGGGGGCTCCTAGGGTCGGTCATGGCTCTGATACCAACTTGTCACGCCCAATATGCGACCCTATCCAAATGGAACTCAAAGGTCCCACCAAGGATAGACCCGCATATTGAAACGCTTTTGCAAGGTGGATATCATTACATCAACATTACATAATATGTAGGGATACAAACATAAGGCATACAATGCCACACGAATACAATAATACATCATAAATAAGATCAATATCCGACTATGGATGAATCACAAACAAAAGCTCAAACGACATCCACCCTGCTAGCCCAGGCTACCGACCTGGAACCTATCCCCTGATCAAAGAAGAAGCAGAAGTAGAACTCAAGCAAGCAAGCATTGCTCTCGCGTCATGATCATCGCAAAACCTGTACCTGCAACTATTGGTGTAGTAATCTGTGAGCCACGAGGACTTAGCAATCCCATTACCATGGGTATCAAGACTAGCAAAGCCTAATGGGAAAGGAAGGGGTAAAGGTGGTGAGGTTGCAGCAGTGGCCAAGCAAGTATGGTGGCTAACATACGCAAATAAGAGCAAGAAGAGAAGCAAAGGAATGGTCGTCAACTAGCAATGATCAAGAGGTGTTCCTGAACACCTACTTATGTCAATCATAACACAGAAACCATGTTCACTTCTCGGACTCCGCCGAGAAGAGACCATCATGGCTACACACGCGGTTGATGCGTTTTAATTCGGATCTGGTGTCAAGTTATCTACAACCAGACATTAACAAATTCTCATATGCCACATAACCGCGGGCACGGCTTTTGAAAGATAATACCCTGCAGGGGTGTCCCAACTTAGCCCATGATAAGCTCTCGCGATCAACGAAGGATATACCTTCTCCCAGGAAGACCCGATCAGACTCGGAATCCCAGTTTACAAGACATTTCGACAATGGTAAAACAAGACCAGCAAAGCCGCCCGATGTGCCGACAAATCCCGATAGGAGCTGCACATATCTCGTTCTCAGGGCACACCGGATAGGTCAGCCTACGAGTAAAACCAACCCTCGAGTTGCCCCGAGGTGGCCCCATAGTCTGCCCGTTTCGGACCAACACTCAAAGGAGCACTGGCCCGGGGGGGCTAAAATAAAGATGACCCTTGGGCTCCGGAAACCCAAGGAAAAACGGTCTAAGTGAGGCAAATGGTAAAACCAAGGTTGGGCCTTGCTGGAGGAGTTTTATTAAAAGTGAACTGTCAAGGGGGTCCCATAAATCACCCAACCGCGTAAGGAACGCAAAATCCAGGAACATAACACCGGTATGACGAAAACTAGGGCGGCAAGAGTGGAACAAAACACCAGGCATAAGGCCGAGCCTTCCACCCTTTACCAAGTATATAGATGCATTAATTAAGTAAGAGATATTGTGATATCCCAACATAATCCTATCCATCATGGAGCAATCTTCAACTTCACCTACAACTAGCAACGCTATAAGAGTGGCTGAGCAAAGCGGTAACATAGCCAAGCAACGGTTTGCTAGGAAGGGTGAAAAGGTTAGAGGCTAACATGGCAATTGGGAGGCTTGATGAACAAGTGATAGGAAGCGCAGCATAGCGATAGAATGAAACAACTAGCATATCAATGATAGTAGTGAGATCCAGGGTAGCGATCATCTTGCCTGAAATCCCGCAAGGAAGAAGAACGAGTCCATGAAGAAGGCGAACGGATGAAGCCACGAAGACGAACCAAGCGTAGACGAACGAATCCTCACGATCGCAATGAAACGGGAACTATCAAGAAGAAGCACACAACATGGTAAACACACCACACATGAACATGACATGATGCACAAACAAGTATGATGCATGACAAGGCTACATGGAGCTACTCATGGCAAGAGATGATGCATACAAGAGCAACACATCAAAGCAAGTTTAAATGAGGCCGGGAACAACATATGACAATTCCGGTAAGTCCTCATATGTAAATTTCGAAATTTGTCCAGATCTGAATAAACCTTATGTTCAAGTTGTTAAACAACAAGTTAAGATGCACCAAGATGATCTACATGAGATTCTAGTCAAGTTACATATAAAGTTCATTTAATTCGGAGCTACGGCCTAGAAGATATGAGCAAAACAAGTTAAACATGGCATTGATGCAAAATACACCCAAACATCAAGCAAACACCTCAAAACAAGGATGCAACATGGTAATATGAAACTACATGAAAAAACAAGCAAGTTTCATATAGAGCACACTCAAAACGGAGCAACGGTTCAACACATACACTCCAAACATGATATAGCAACAATCTGTCCAAAACAACAACTAGGTATATTGCAAGCATCAAAACAACATGCTACAGTACCACAATATGAAAAAAAGGCATGGGCATGATGTACAGGTAAAGCATAACAAAACATGAACACTGAGCTATCTCCAGAAATCACTAGAACATGCTCAAACACACATGGCAAGATTGCATATATTAACAGTTTTAGACTTATCAGGAAATAACATCAGGTTGCAATGTTTAGAGTTATCAAACAACATGTTATAGATACTTAATATGGCAAACAAAGACATGGAATGACTCTACTAATTGCATAGAACAAAAGATCCTTACTGACCATGAGCCAGAAAGGATCATAAGATATGATGGCACCCATGTAAACATAGCAAGTTATATGACAGATTCATACATGGTAGGAACAACAATAAGTAGGCATGTTTATGAGCTTGAACCACTCACCACAGAACAATACTAGGCATGGCAAGGCAACCAATAGTAAGAAGGCATGTTTATGAAGCTAAGCATGGCAAGAACAAGTTCATAGGGTGCATGGATCAACTACAACAACCTTGGCAAAATTGAATAACATGTAAACAATCTGCCAGGAAACATTTTGTAGCAAACGTAGAGCACGAAAATGACATGCTAGGCTACTCCATAATGGCAAATAGGGGCATGGATCATAGCTCATAACCATATGTACAAAACATCTTTAATGAAGTATCTCAAAATAATCATGGATCTCTCTGTAGCATCAAGTTTACATGGCATAAAAATAACAGCAGAACAGGGACTGAAATCAGCAACATCACGAGGCCTAGTTTACATGCTTGTGCTAGTCACCACATTGATCATAAAAATACATGGCATACACCCCTCTAAAGATGGCATGACATAGTTCAAAACATATGTAGGGATCAAGTTCATAAGATGCACACGTCAATCATGGCAAAAATGACAAAAGTGCATGTTCTGATAAGAATCTGAAACTAACATCACATATCCCTCTTCCAACAGTATTTCGGGCATCAAGATGAGCTCAAATGAAAATGATGCAGTGTAATGAAATGAAGTACTCATCGAGACGAACAATTTGACATATTACACGCACGAAACGAAGCAGTATGCAACAAGTTATGATGCGATGAACATGGCATGATAATGCTGAAAATCTGGGACTTGGCAGATTTATACCTCCGCGAAAGTCAACGCGGGACGGAGGGATCCGGGATACGGGGATGCCGCATTTGGTTCAGGGAGTGGGTGGATCAGGTCCAGGCGGGATGGATCTGGCCGGAGTCAACTCCGACGAGCGGCGGGGCGGCTCCGGCGAGCTCCGGGCGGCACGGGAGGCGCGGATCCAGAGTGCCGGCGACGCGGGCGCGACGTCCCCGGCGAGGAGGAGGCCACCCGCGGCAGGGAACGTCAGGGCGAGGCCGGGCGAAGGCAGAGAGGCGTCGGGAGGCAGCGCTCCGGCGAGGGTGCGGCTTCGATGGAGGCTTGGCGGCGGAGGTCGGCGGTAGAGCGAAGAGGAGGAAGGGCAAGCGGGAGGCGGAAGCACGAGCCGAG
>NC_057813.1:414847040-414871849 GCF_018294505.1 Triticum aestivum | reverse complement strand
CGGGCACGCGCGGTGGAGGCGCGGTGGAGACGGCGGCGGCGACACGTGGCGCTGGCTGGTTGGCTGTGGCGGCGGGGAAGGCGACGTGGCGCGATCTGATTGGACGGAGCAAGGTGGCAGAGGTCGGTAGACGCGTCCGGCGCGGAGGCGGACATGTCCGGCGGCTGAGAGGGAGAGTGGCTAGGGTTTGGACTGTGGGAATTTCGGGGGAGGCATATATTTATAGGTAGAGGGAGCTAGGAGAGTCCAAATGAGGCACGGTTTTCGCCCACACGATCGTGATCGAACGACCGAGAGCATGGAAGACACTTAGATGGGTTTTGGGCCACTTTGGAAGGGGTGTTGGGCTGCAAATCAAAGAGGGCTTCTACGGTTACCCAGTTAACCGTTGGAGTATCAAACGACCTCCAAATGGCACTAAACTTGACAGGCTGTCTACCTGTGCTATACCAAGGCCGCTTGGCAAACCTCGGGCCATTCTGAGAAAGTTTAACACCCGCTAACAACAGGAGACAAAAAGGGGAACGCCGGAGGGCATAGGAGTGCCAGATTGCAAAACGGACAACGGGGAAAATGCTCGGATGCATGAGATGAACATGTATGCAAAATGAGATGCACATGATGACATGGCAAAATGCAACACGCAAGCAAATGACACGGCAACGACGACGAATAACTGGCGGACACCTGGCGCAACGAATCCGGGGCATTACAGTTGGGGAGGTCATTTTCTTCAGTGTTGAAGATGGATTTGCTGACGTAAGCGGTAGCGAGGGCTAGGCTTGCCACACCAGAGCCTGATTCTTCATATTCCTCCTCCTCCACATTTTCCTCGGATTCATCTTCAGAGTCCATTTCCTTGGCAATGAATGCCCGGGCCTTCTTGGAACTTCTCTTCTTGTGAGATGAAGACTTTGAAGATTTTGATGATGAAGACTTTGAAGATTTCTTCTTCTTCTTTGAGTCATCAGAATCGTCATCTTTGTACTTCTTCTTTGATTCCTTTCCCCACAGAGGAAAATCATACATGTAGTGACCAGGTTTCTTGCATTTGTGTCAAGTTCTCCTTTTGTAGTCACGAGACGAGGATCATCATTTCTTGAAGACTTTCCAAAATGACCGCTGCAAGAGAACTTCTAGAATTTCCTCACGAGCATTGCTAGCTCCTGGATCAGTTCTTCAGGATCACCAAGGCTGCTACCAGAGTCTTCAGCTTCAGACTCAGATACTACCTTTGCCTTCAGTGCACATGATCTTCCGTAGCTCGGTCCATAGAGATCTCTCTTCTCAGCAAGCTGGAACTCATGAGTATTTAGCCTCTCGAGGATATCAGCGGGATCAAGTGACTTATAATCAGCTCACTCTTGAATCATCAGTGCAAGAGTGTCAAATGAAGAATCAAGTGATCTCAGCAATTTCTTCACCACCTCATGGTCAGTGATGTCAGTGGCACTAAGTGCTTGAAGCTCATTTGAGATGTCAGTGAGGCAATCGAAGGTTTGATGAACATTTTCATTGTTGAGTCTTTTGAAGCGGTTGAAGAGATTGCGAAGAACATCAACTCGGGAGTCATGTTGAGTTCAGACTCCTTTGTTGACCTTGGACAGCATGTCCCAAATCAGCTTGGCAGTTTCTAGAGCACTCACTCTGTCGTAGTGTCCTTTGCTCAGATGACCACATATGATATTCTTCGCTTGAGAGCTGAGTTGCTTGAATCTCTTCACATCAACAACATTCACAGACGGAGTGACAGAGGGAACGCCATTTTCCGCAACATACTAGAGATCGTTATCAATTGCCTCAAGATGCATGTGCATCTTGTTCTTCCAGTAGGGGTAGTCCGTCCCATCAAAGGTAGGACATCCAGTCGAGACCTTGATCATACCTGTAGTCGACATAACTAAAACTCCAGGTGGTTAAACCAAAATCACACAGAACAAGGGAGTACCTTGCTCTGATACCAATTGAAAGTGTGTTACGTCGACTAGAGGGGGGTGAATAGGTGAGGGAGTCCTGGATTAGGGGGTGTCCGGATAGCCGAACTATCACCTTTGGCCGGACTCCTGGACTATGAAGATACAAGATTGAAGACTTCGTCCTGTGTCTGGATGGGACTTTCCTTGGCATGGAAGGCAAGCTTGGCGATACGGATATGTAGATCTCCTACCATTGTAACCGACTCTGTGTAACCCTAACCCTCTTCGGTGCCTCAAAAACCAGAGGGTTTTAGTCCGTAGAACGAACAACAATCATACCATAGGCTAGCTTCTAGGGTTTAGCCTCTCTGATCTCGTGGTAGATCTACTCTTGTACTACCCATATCATAAATATTAATCAAGCAGGAGTTGGGTTTTACCTCCATCGAGAGGGCCCGAACCTGGGTAAAAACATCGTGTCCCTTGTCTCCTGTTACCATCCGCCTAGACGCACAGTTCAGGACCCCCTACCCGAGATCCGCCGGTTTTGACACCGACATTGGTGCTTTCATTGAGAGTTCCTCTGTGTCGTCATCTTTAAGCCAGATGGCTCCTCCGATCATCAACAACGATGCGGTCCAGGGTGAGACTTTTCTCCGTGGACAGATCTTCGTATTCGGTAGCTTTGCACTGCGGGCCAATTCGCTTGGCCATCTGGAGCAGATTGAAAGCTACGTCCCTGGCCATCAGGTCAGATTAGGAAGTTTGAACTATATGGCTGACGTCCGCGGAGACTTGATCTTCGACGGGTTCGAGCCACAGCCAAGCGTGCCGCACTATCACGATGGGCATGATCTAGCTCTGCAGACGGACAGTGCCCTGGAGGCCGCACAAGTGTCCACTCCAACCCTTAGCTCGGAGCCGACTGCGCCGATCGAGGACGGGTGGCTGGACACCTTCTCGAGGGCTGCTATCTCTATGGCGATTGAGCCGAACACCAACCCTGTCCTTTGCGAAGCTCGTGACTCCAAGGTGCCGGACTCCTCTCCAGACTCCGAACCTTCTGTGCCCCTACCAATCGAATCCGATTGGGCGCCAATCATGGAGTTCACCACCGCAGACATCTTTCAGCACTCGCCCTTTGGTGACATCCTGATTTCACTAATGTCTCTCTCTTTATCAGGAGAGCCCTGGCCGGATTATGTTCAGCAAGGTTGGGATGCGGACGACGAAGAAATTCAAAGCCCACCCACCACCCACTTCGTAGCCACTGTCCAAAGTTTAAACGACGTGCTCGATTTCGACTCTGAAGACATCGACGGTATGGACGAAGATGTACGAGATAAGCATGAACCAGCACCTATAAGGCACTGGACAGCCACCTCATCTCACGATGTATACATGGTGGACACACCTAAAGGAAGCGATGACGAGGAACAACGGGACGCCATGAGGGATCATTCCCTCGAAAAGCAGACAAAACGGCGACGTAAGCGCCGCTCAAAATCCCGCCTCGACAAAGACAGCAGCCGTACAGACCCAGCCATAGAGCAGGGCGAACTGGTGGACGACGAACATGCCATCGAGCAACCGTCCGAATAGGACAACCTGGATAAACAATCCATCCCCGATGAAGATAACATTCCGGACGATCTCACGCCGGACAAGTTGCTGGAGCAGAAGAACCTCCACAAAAGGCTCGTCGCCATTGTGTGTAGCCTGAAAAGCAGTAGTGGAAGCTCCAAACAGCGGAAGATGCGCTCAGAATCAGATGGAGAAAAGTACTCAACACCGCAGACAAATACAGCGATAGTGGCCGAACAGCGAGCTACCCGAAGCGAAAACTACTGCTCGAATTTGATGAGGAGGCCATAGAGCCCCCGCAATCAAAGAACAAGGAGACCACCCGGTCGGATAGACGACCCCATGGCAAACATAGAGCGGCAAACGGCGCCGCACACAAGCCAGCACGCGACCCACACACGGATTCACATCAAAAATATGGCCCATTTAGATCTATCTATGGGCCAAGAAAGCAAGCTCTAGTAAGCAATGCAACACATCAAGTATCTGAATATTACGGTACACCTAAATATAGGGGTGCTGCACACCCCCTATGTTTCACCGATGAGGTTCTGGATTATGAATTTCCAGCAGGATTCAAGCCCGTAAACATAGAGGCATACGACGGAACAACAGACCTAGAGTCTAGATTGAGGATTACATCCTCCACATACACATGGCTAGAGGAGATGACCTCCACGCCATAAAATACTTACCCCTCAAGCTCAAAGGGCCAGCCCGGCATTGGCTCAAAAGCCTCCCCGAAAACACCATTGGAAGTTGGGAAGAGCTCGAGGATGCTTTTCGGGCAAATTTTCAAGGGACCTATGTCCGACCTTCGGATGCAGACGATTTAAGTCACATAACTCAACAACCCGGAGAGTCAGCCCGAAAACTCTACAACAGATTCCTTACTAAAAAGAACCAAATAGTCGACTGCCCGGACGCCAAAGCCTTAGCAGCATTCAAACAGAACGTGTGAGACGAATGGCTCGACACCTCGGCCAAGAAAAGCCAAGAACAATGGCCGCATTGACAAGCCTCATGACCCGCTTTTGCGCGGGAGAGGATAGCTGGCTGGCAAGATGCAGTACCAATGACCCAAGTACATCCGAAGTCAGGGATGGAAATGGGAAACCGCAACACAGCAAGGACCAGCACAGGACCAAGGGAAATAGCCCGAAGAGCACAGCAGTCAACGCCGGATTCAAAAGCTCTCGGCAGAATCATAAAAAACTGCCCCTTAAGGATAACAGGGACGAGCTATCTAACTTAGACAAAATCTTGGACAAGATATGCCAAATCCACAGTACTCCCGGGAAGCCTGCAAACCATACCCACAGAGATTGTTGGGTCTTTAAGCAGTCCGGCAAACTCAACGCCGAACACAAGGGGCTCGACACACCAAGCGAGGACGATGACGAACCCCACAAGCAGAGCACCGGAAAACAAAAGAATTTCCCACAAGAAGTCAAAACAGTAAACTCACATCACGTGACAAAAGGGAAAAATAGAGCGGCACCCATAGAGGTATGCGCCATACGGCCTATCCCAGAGGAGTCCCGCCACTGGTTGTTAAAACCAATCACCTTCGACCATCAGGATTACTCTAGAAGTATCTGGAATGCAGGATGGACTGGCTTGATATTAGATTCGATAATTGACGGACTCCAATTTACACAAGTCCTAATGGATGGCGGCAGTGATCTAAACCTGCTATACCAGGACACAATCCGCAAAATGGGGATAGACCCAACCAAAATTCGCCATAGCAACACTTCCTTTCAAGGGGCAATGCCAGGCCCATATGCCCATTGTACGGGCTCTCTACTGCTAGAAGTTGTGTTCGGCTCACCCGACAACTTCCGCCGCGAAAAGTTAACCTTCCACCTCGCCTCGTTCACAAGTAGCTACCAAGCACTACTGGGACACGAAGCTTTCGCCCGCTTTAACGCAATACCGCATTATGCATCCCTTACACTTAAAATGCCCGGTCCGCGAGGCATCATCTCCTTAAAGGGAAATACCGAGTGTTCCTCGAGCGCGGAAGATGGTGTGACTGCCTTGACAGCCACACACTAAGCCGGCTTCACCAAACAAAGCACCTAAACAGATCGTTCAGACCCCGGACACGGCTAGACGAGTCCGGCGTAAACATACAAGGGCTTACTAGCCGCATACCCCTGTATACAACAAGAGACAATAAAGCTCAATTTTATTCATTTTTTGAATTGTACTTTGTTTATTTAGTATAACGTACATTTTCGCACGATCTTTTTCAACTAAGTTCCCCTCTTTTACAGATGAACACCGTGCTACACCCGTCCAAGATATGGCACAACGGAGACATAGGCGCAGACGTGCAGTAGGGACCCGTGACAAGGATTCTTTTCAGATTAAGTCCCTGCGTAAACCTTTTTACTGTCTCTTGTTGATACACATCCCCCGGTTTCTTGCCATAACCAAGGAGGAGGCTGGCATTTTGGCATGGGCCACGTCAGAATTTTGCGCATACCTGGACACCAGGGACTTATTACCAAGGGCGTTGTTCGGCCCGTTTTCATCAAGCCGAATACCTTAGGGAGTGTTCGGCGTCTCGAGTTAGGCCTTATATGCACCAGCTCCGGATCATGTCTTTGGTCAAATGTTGGGTTTGCCCGGCTCCTGTGTTTTGCTGCCTTACATTCCGCTCTATCGGCTAAGGCGGCACTAGGAGAACTACTGCGATTGTGCCCCGGTTCGGCCAGGCGAGCACCTCAGTAGAGAAAGCTAAAAACTGACTGTCATGATATAGCATGAGACTGGTCAACCACTCGATGACCCGCCGGAATCTATAGGACTCCTCCGCATTGACGAAGGGCCGTTTCCCGGTCAGGCACATACGCGCCCCGAATTCGGGTGAGCGTGGTGCCCCTAGAGGCTATATAGTAGCCCCACTGTCAAACTCCTATGGCTAAGTGAAACTGATAAAGCATTATAGTCCGGTTGCCTAGTTTGCTGCGCTACCACCTCCTTTATAGGACCAAGACGTTGGATCAAGTGTGAAAATGCGCCTTTTGCAAACACCCCCGCATTATATGCGTGGGGGCTGAAGCCGAAGACTGCCATCTTCCAGGTTATATATACATATACATTAGCGGCCGCACAGGAGGTATTTTAATTCTTGAAAGGCACAAGTATAAAAAGCTTTTATATTCCATCGATACATTGTTTCACAATAATACATGTTATTCGAACATAATATCCTTCGAGCACTGCGTCTCTATTAAATCAACGCCCTACAGAACTTCCTGAAAATAGTGCTCGACAGGTACTCGGCTTCCGTCCAAATCTTGGGATGCAACATCGATGGCCTTCATCTCCGCCCGGTATGTCTTGACACGGGCAAGAGCCATCCGCGCACCCTCTATGCATGCCGACCTCCTCATTGCATTGATATGCAGGACCGCACCAAGGAACTGCTGCACCAAGCCAAAATAACTCTTCGGCTCGGGCCTTTTCGGCCACAAAAGACTCATGACATCCTTCATGGCAAGTCCGGATAACCTATTTAGCTCCGCCCATTCGGCCAAGCGGTCGGTTAATGGAAGTGGGCGCTCTGGATTATGGAACTGTGACCAAAAAAACCTTTTCCATTTCGTGATCCTTTTGATCTTGGAAGTGTTTGGCCGCGTCTGCGGCACTTGCCGCCAAGTCCAGATAAGCATCCTCCACACTCCACAGCCGGTCCAACTGAGCATATTTAGGATCCACGAATTTCCTCCGCAGTAGAAAGGGCTTTCCAGCCGCGATATCTCTGGCCTGACGCAGCTCCTCCTTCATAGCTCTCATCGCAGAGCGAGCATCCTTGGCCTCGGTAGTGGCCTTCTTCAGGTCCTCTTGCACTGCTCGATCTTCTTTTTCAAGAAGCTTGCAGCGGTTGGCAGCATTCTTCAACTTCACGGCCATCTCGGACATTTCCTTCTTGCTTCGGCAGTGAGCAGCCTGTTCGGCTTTTAGCCCTTCGGCCGCCTTTAAGACAGCGGCATCACTCTTTCTGGCCTGCTCCTTGGCTCGGGCGAGCTCCGCCCGAAGGTTCTCCATGGCAGCGGCACTATCTGCATCAAGCATACATGTTGTAAGGCACGGGCATCAAGCTCCCTTACCAGGTGTCCGCAGAGAAATTGCATACCTTGTGACTCGTCAAGTCGCTTATTGACAAGCGCGATGTCGGCATACACCACGTCAAGTTGCCGCTTTAGTTCGGCAAATTCATCAGTCCGGCTAGCCACCGGACCCTTCGCCACCTACATAGGAAGGGCGACACATTATACCTGGGATTATGATCCTCGGCACGCTGTCATTTTTCACAACACACCGAGCCTCAGGGGCTACTATCTACATAGGGCGCATTTTATATGCGGAACTGTCAGAAGGTACATCATTTTGCGTACCTCAAAACCTATCAATAAACTTCTGACGGCTTTGTGCAATCAGCTCTCAGCGGATGAAATCCTTCCAATCACCGTACCCATTAATGCACGGTGATCTTCTGAGATAGACGCTCGCCCGAGCAGATCCTTCAGCTCCTCCGAGCGTACACCAGGTGGTGCCGGACTTGTCTGATGGCCTTTTTCGAAGGCCAGACGTGGAGGGCTTTGAGGGGACATACGACTGCCTTCCGGCCCCGCCGGACTCGGAGAAACCCTCAACGATGACACCTCAGGGTCGCTCGCCTCGCAAGACGGTATGGCAGGGGGAGGCGTTTCGCTCTCCATCATCTCCGGACGAAGATCCCCCCAAGATGAGCTCTACTGAGAAGGGCTGAGATCCGAACTACAAGGTAAAATTTCGGTTATCTTCATCAGAAATAGGGCAGGGATATCCTTTATTTAAAAAAACTCCCCTTTTACTTACGGCTCGGTGGAGGGTTGATCCCCTTGGGGGCACAATGCGGCCCAGGCATCTCTCGGCGCAGGACCCTCTGACGAAGATTTCTTCCCCCGCTTTGAGACCATGGTTTCCGGGTCTTCAGAGGCGGTCCTCTTCTTCCCTTGGATGGAGGGATTCTCGATCCCTCCTTTCCTGGCAGCCTCCTTCGCGGAGGCGGTAGCTTCCTTGTTCCCCCCTTCACCTTCTTCCGAAGGCGCAACCTCCAGCATCCTAACACAGGATCCAGCGTGGTCTCAGGGAGGGGGGCCGGACACCTGATTAACTTTGCTTTCGATATCCACTTCTGTTCAAGTAACAGCTCTTTTAAAGGGCAAGTTCGTGATAAATATGGGATAGCGTGTCCAGGTACAGGGCTACTTACTTGAGTATCCGGGCGATTGTAGCTCAGACCTGCGTCCTCGGTCAAGTCCGGACACATCGCTTGTGATCCGAAGAAAAGCTTGTAAATCTCCACGGGCGTCGCGCCCATAAAATTTTGGAGAGCTCATGGTCCCTCCGGGTTAAATTCCCACAGGCAGAGGGGGCGACATTTGCAGGGCAGGGTGTGACGAATCAGCATGACCTGCGCTACTACAACCAGAGTGATCTCTCTCTAGGAGGTCTTGAATGCGGCCCTGCAACAAGGGCACGTCCTTGGACGGACCCCAGTCAAGTCCTTTATTGACCCATGACGCCAGCCGTGGTGGAGGACCCGAGCGAAAGGCAGGTGGCGCCACCCATTTGGTGCCCCTGGGAGCTGTGATATAAAACCACTCTTGTTGCCATAGGCTGAGCTCCTCTTGAAAAGAGCCCTCGGGCCATGGAGCATCAGCATTCTTGAAAGTGAGACGCAAACACCATGCTTTCACAAGGCTTGGGAGTGGGAATAACCTGCCCTTGGGCAGGCAGCCTATGCGAAATTTCGCTGGTTAGATACCTGGCATCTCTTAGCTTTAGCACGTCTTCTTTCGTAATAGAGGAAGGCATCCACCGGCCTTGCAGGTCAGAGCCGGACATCATCGAAGGTCCGAAGCGCCTGAATCTAGAGCTTTGGGTGTTGGAGCTCGGGGCGAGGGGCGGATTCGATTGAGATTGAAAGAAAGGAGTGGAGCCTTGGTATCTTTATAAAGATGTTGAATACCAAGAGCCTTCCCCGTGACCGTTCGGGACTCGCCTTCGATAGAGGAGACGTGCCAATGGGCACGACTGGGTTACCTGCGCCCGTATTAATGAGAATTCTGGAATAAGGGGACACGATCTTTGCTTTGACAAGACGTGCCAAGGAAACCGCCTCGCTAAACTGTGTAAAGGCTTGGCCATGGTGTGATGTCATGCCACAGAATACATCAGCAGATTGAATTTGTGTAAATATTATTATCTCTATGGTGGTATGTGGAACTTATTTTGCAGAGCCGGACACTATCATTGTGTTCAAAATCTTCTATGAAGTATTCGGAGGAGAAACCCGCCTTGCAATGCCGAAGACAATATGCGCGCCAGACTCGTCGTCATTGAAGCCTGGTTCAGGGGCTACTGAGGGAGTCCTGGATTAGGGGGTGTCCGGATAGCTGAACTATCACCTTTGGCCGGACTCCTGGACTATGAAGATACAAGATTGAAGACTTCGTCCCATGTCCGGATGGGACTTTCCTTGGCGTGGAAGGCAAGCTTGGCGATACGGATATGTAGATCTCCTACCATTATAACCGACTCTATGTAACCCTAACCCTCTTCGGTGCCTATATAAACTCGAGGGTTTTAGTCCGTAGGACGAACAACAATCATACCATAGGCTAGCTTCTAGGGTTTAGCCTCTCTGATCTCGTGGTAGATCTACTCTTGTACTACCCATATCATCGATATTAATCAAGCAGGAGTAGGGTTTTACCTCCATCGAGAGGGCCCGAACCTGGGTAAAAACATTGTGTCCCTTGTCTCCTGTTACCATCCGCCTAGACGCACAGTTCGGGACCCCCTACCCGAGATCTGCCGGTTTTGACACCGACAATAGGCTATTTTTATGAATTCTTGACTGAGGAATTTCAGGGTGAGGAAAATCTTAAGTGAAGAGCTACTTGCAGCGGAATAAGTACTCAGGTAAAAGCATAACAGAGCAACAGCATAGTCATCATGATGAGATGAAAGACAAAACACAGAGTATAGAAAGCGTGAACACAGGATAAGCAGGATGAAGACAAACTGACTGAAGAAATAGGATTGAGGAATTAGAGAATGTCTTCAATCAAAGTCTTCAAATAGTAATAATCAGGTTCATCAACACATAACTGAGGAAATGAAAGGGTTGATGAATTAGAACTAGTAGGCTTGGTGAAGACAATGATTTGGTAAACCAGTTCCAACTGCTGTGACAGTTGTACATCTGGTTGGAGCGGCTGAGTATTTAAACTCGCGGACACATAGTCCTCACCGTATTCTCCATGAGCTAAGATCACACCGACCTTGCCCAATAGTAGTGGTAATTCTTCACATGTGACTTCCAAACCTTCATAGACTAGGTCACTCGGTGATCCACAATTCCTCTTGGATGCTCAGACCATAACACGTAACTGTCTGGAGGATACACAGTCCTCAAAGGTAACAAGCGTCGGTTCCACATAGGAACAATCTCTTTAGTGATGCTCAATCACTTTGGGTTTGGGATTTGGGTTTCCTCACTTTATAATTTTCCCTCAAAGTCCTCGGAGGATGGGATGCTCTCAAATGACAAGTGTCAGTTTCTCTCGGAGCAGCCAACTAGCTAGTGGTTGTAGGGGGCGGCTATTTTTAGCCTAGGGAGCAGCCTAACATGATAAGACATAAATGCCCTTCAATAATATGACCGTTAGGTGGTAGGATATTTTGGACAGCTGGCGCATGGCATAGCAACGGTCATATTTTAGGTTCGAATTCTTCAGGGCTATCATGTTCCTCACAATGTAGGCAATCCGCACTGGTGAATTCCTAATTCCTCAGTCAGAACAAATTCCTCAGAAAACAGAAGATCTTCATCTCTGCCACTCAAGAAATTGACTGAACTGATATGAGATTTCCAATGGCTTCACTCGAAGGATTGGGTAGGTGTAGGATTTTGAGATGAGCATCACATGGAAATCAGTTTCCTTAGTATTACCTCGACCCCCTTTAACAGTACCGTGTTTCCTATGACTCAAGAAGAAGAAAATGAAACTACGAAAACAAAAGTCTTCACGCTTCATAATCCTTGCGTGAATATCCAAGTCTTCAAGGTCACACCAATTTCTTCACTTTCAAAGTCTTCAGGAGAACCAAAGTCTTCAACCGAAGACATTCATTTTTAGGGGTCGACTTTCACTGTAAATATCAAACTCATCATCGACTTATAGAACCTGTGTACACTCACAAACACATTAGTCCCTTAACCTATATGTATTCAATACACCAAAATCACTAAGGGGCACTAGATGCACTTACAATCTCACCCTTTTTGATGATTGATGACAATATAGGTTAAGTTTTCAACGGGGATAAACATATGAATTTGTAGTGCTCAATATTGAGGAATTTGATTGCAAGATATAGAAGAACTCCCCCTGAAGATGTGCATAGTGAGGAATTTGCTTTTGAAGCAATGCACATTTGAAGAGTAGAATCATGGAGATCACCCCCTATATCTTGTAATTCATACACGCATTTAACATACCGAATGAAGAATTTGAAATGCATGATGAAATATGGTAAATGATGTAATCCAGCATGCGTGCATAGCATATATGAGGAAATAGCATGCAGAAAACAAGGTAAAAGTATTAGGTCACCATCGGACTTAAGTTTACAACTCATTCAACAAACACTTCAGAAGAGCGAGAGTTGCAACTTAACAAGAATAAACGCCTATATAGATAGACCCGCTTGAAGACTAACTCAAATTTCTGCCCCTTTGTCATCAAATGACCAAAGGGGACAAAAATGAGGACTAACGCCCCTGAAGAATATCATCACGAAGTCGATGGAGGAGCGCCAGTATTGTTGGGGTCGGTTGTTGGAGTAGGGCCTGCCGTAGTGTTGTCCAAGTCTTCATTTTCATCAGTCTCATGGGATGAGGAATATGAGCTAGGCACCAAAGGAGGAACTTCGACCTTCTTGAATTTCTTCGGAGGAGGATTAGACCAGCCGAAGTCCTGCTTGAAGCCCATCTGCTTGGGGTCTTCATCACCGTAGAAATGAGTCAGGACAGCCCAGGTGCGATCAAATACTTCATTGAGGTAGCAGTGGTTCTTCTTCACTGAATTATATATGGCAGTCATGTTGTGAAGAATTGAACCAAACTGACGTTTGACCTATTTTATGATTACGATCCACCTTCTGATGAAGACTGAGGAGAAGCTCACGGTCAGTCATCACCCTTGGAGTTGTGGCCTGAGGACTTTGCTTTGATGCATTGGCGGTAGAGTCATGAGTAGCAGAGTGATCATTGTTGGAATATGAGGCAGCTTTGCGGAACTGTCCATCCAATGGACGATTGCCCTCATCAATAATTGCAGTGGCCTTGCCCTTTCCATCAGCTGAGGAAAATGTCCGCTTGAGGACTTCAATAGGGGGCAGGAAACTACCATGATTGAGTGTGTCAGCATTGTAGTTGAGTAAAGACCTTGATCTGAGGAATCTCATAATCCAAGGAGCATAAGGCTTCAACTCAAAAGGAGACATTGCAGTATTTGCCAAAGTCCTCATGAAGAAGTCATGGTAGTTCACCGGAATACCATGCATGATATTGAAAAGCAGATTCTTCATGATGCCAACAACTTCTTCATCATTTGAGTCGTGGCCTTTGATAGGACTTAGAGTCTTGGTCAGAATGCGGTATACTATCCCTGGCACATATTGCAATTCCTTCACAAGGAACTTTGTCCTTGAGGCTTGACCAGGCTTCTATGGCTTCATCAGAACTTGCATGAAGTGATCAGATGAGATGCGCACCTTCTAGAGGAGGACTGATAGGCAAGGCACGAAGCAATTCAGTGGCCGTGCCATATAGTGAGTATTTTATGTCATCCAGTCCAACACCCATGAGTTCACATCTTCAGAATTGCCAGTGATGTACAGCGTCACATAGAACTGAAGAATGAGTTCTTCGTTCCAATCATAGATGTCTACGTAGAAGTTAAGTAGTCCAGCATCATGAATAGCAGCGAGGATTGGTGTCAAGCATGGCAGTGATTCCATATCAACATAAGGAATATGCTCATGGTCGAAGACTTTGTCCTTGTTGAAAAGCACTGAAGAGTAGAAATTGGCTTGGCTGGCAGTACAGAAGCGCTTCCTCCTTAGACGAGCAGAGTCATAGGGATTGTAGTCAGTGAAGACTACATGCTCATTGAATTTCGTAGTCTTGGAGAATGGATTCTTCGGCTTTGGCTGAGGAGTATCAGCTAGTTGAAGAATAACCTCAGGATTCTCAATCTCCGGAGCCGCAGGCTGAGGAATATACATAGCCTCAGGGTAGGTTTGTAACATCCCAATTTTCAATTTGAATGTTATACATAGGTCATTCATATGCATTTCATATTTTATTGCATTTGGTTGTGATCCAAGATATCTTAAGCAACTCAAGGACCCAAGGAAAGAGTTGGAGGTTTCATTTAATTTTCATTTTTGAATTTATTTCAAATTAAAAAGTGCATCATTTTGATTTTCAATAATTTGTTTCCAATTATTTCCAACAATAAAAATAAAAAGAGAAGATAAAATGACCTCTTCAAAACAGAGGAGAAATATTGGAAAAGAAAGTTTGAAGTCAAATTATTTTATTTGAATTTTTGTTCGGTTGAAATTAGAGAAAATATGCATTTTTAAAAAATTGCATTTAGTCCAGAAAAATGTTCATCTTGTCCCAAATATTAGGTAGGGATAGTGAAAATTGTTTTTGAAATTTTAGGACTTTTGTTTTTTATATATTAGGATTTGTCTTCGCGGCGCCATTTAAAAAAAGTTCACCTGGGTGGGCCTAGCGCGCCGACCGCCTCGTCCTCGGGCTCGCGCCGGACTCCCGCCGGAGTCCGAGCTGCCCCCACCGCCGCGACCCCCTGCCCCAGTCGGGACCCTGACCCCGGGGGCCTTTATAAGCAGTCGCCGCCGCCTCATTTTCTCCACCACCCACCGCCGCCTTGAGCTCCGCCGCCGCCGCCGCCGCATCTAGCGCCGCCGCCGCCGAGTGTCGCCGTCGCCGTTTGCTGCCACCACTGTCGCACCGCCGCCGCCCCACAGCCGCTGCCGCCTGTGCCGCACTCACCGCTGCCCGCGCCACCGCCCGCCGCTCACAACGAAAGCCGCCGATCCGCCCCATCGCCGAAAGGGTAAAAACCGCTCGGTTTTTCTCGGTTTTTTAGATCGGTTTAGTTCTAGTTCGGCTTTTTTATTTAGTTCGTTAATTAGCGATAATTCACTAAATTAGTTCTGTTAATGAAAGGATTCGTTTGTTAGGTTCTGTTAGAGGACGTTCGTCCCCTAGATTTTTTCTTTTTAGTTTAATTTTTGGCCAGGGACCTATCCGTGAATAGGTTTCTTGCAATTTAGCCCCTGATCTTAAAATTAGCATAACTTTTAGCTCATTTATCCTAATTAGATGGAACCAACGCCTAAATCTTTGTAACAATCCCCTCTTTCCAGTAAACCATCTTGAAGATGATTTTGACAATTTAAAATTTGAGTTTAGTTCAGACTAGTATTCGCTCTTGTTTCGTTTGTATCTTGAGTTTCGTAGCTCCGTTTGAGTTGATTCTTTTTTGCAAATCGTAGCTAATCGCATGTTCTTACTGTTAAGATCTAATCCACATGAAAATAATGTTGTTTGGTTTTGTTTTCTATTTAGTTTAGTCATTTGCTTGTTTCGACTTTTATTTAGATTTTTTCGATTTCTCTTTGTTTCGGTTGATTGATTGCTTATGTATGCTACTGTTTGTCTACGCTAGATTTTCTGGAGTGTGAAGCTTGTTACTATGAATCCCTAGGGTTTTCCAATCGTCATCAAGGCAAGTTACACTTTGATCATACCTTTCTATACCCAGTTTTTACTATGCATTAGTTTTGCCTCTCAAATTTTTGCATGAGTAGGATTGGGAACAGGTGGTTTGGTTGTAGTAATTGAGGTAGGAACCTAATACCTTTGATCACCCCCGGAATATATGTTATGCTCAATTATTTCTTAGCCATGCTCGTAGACAGGGATTGGATCGTGATACACATGGAAGTTGTGAGAGTTATTAATCTTGGATAACATTAAGGTGGCAACTTTAATACACATCTGAGTGGATTGGTTGGGGCACCTGGAGAATCCAGTGCTATCCCGTTGGGGAAATCACGGAGTACCCGTGTGATTTTTCCTTGGTACGCCACCCAGGATCAAAGGGATCACATGATATTGCATGACTAGAAACTTTCGTGTGCAGCCACAAGCCATTATGGGCTCTAGCATAGTTGAGTAAGTTGTGTGAGCTCTCGAAGCGGTGGACTAGCAGATGTAGGGGAAAGTAGGTGTACTTGTTTGCCCGGAGTAGAGATTTAATGCTTCAGAAAGACTGTGTCTCGATCTTCCGATCATGGATGCGGTCGAGTCTTGTGGGGAAAAGTGTGCAACCTCTACAGAGTGTATAAAGTAATCATGGTTAGCCATGTCCCTGGTTATGGACATCTTGAGTATCTGGAATTGGATATTATTTTTGATCTCATCACTCTTAAATTAATTGATTTGGGTTAAATGAGGATACTTGTTTAATTGGGATTTGAGTTGGAGGAACCTTCTCAATTATTGGTACAACTTGGGAGTAGTAAATAAATTTATTGCTTTGATGTAGGGAAAAACTAGCTTTATGCAAAACCTTAAACTTAGAGCCTCCACCAGCCAAATATTGCATGTAGATGTAGTTCTTGCATTCATTGCTTTACAGTGAACTCTGCCAGCATATTCAATGTGCAGACCTACATGGCTGCAACGTCTCATGTTGCAGACTTCTCAGATGACGAATAAGGTGAGATAGGTCATTGTCATGCACCTAGCTATGCCGTTGGAGTTGATGGACTCATTTACCTTCGAAGCTTCCACAATTATTTAATTTAGATGGCCTTCAGCCATATTATTTGTGCAACCATACTCTTTATGAGGACCTCGATGTAATAGGTGTGTGATTGAACTCTGTTATAATTCCCCGAGTACCGTGTGTGTCAGCACTACCGATCCAGGGATGACACTTAAGCACAGAGACTTCGGTTCATTGGGATCGTGGTCTCTATAGGTAGCTTTCTTCGTCACGCATCGGCACCCTGCATGGCGGGTCGCACTGAGGGGCCTCTCGCCTTGGCTTGGGGACAACATCACGCCGAAGAGGAGGATGAGGAGCTGCGCCATGGGCCACATCACCCGCCTGAGGCATCTAGGGAGGTAGCGAGACTGCGCAGGAGCTTCTCCAGCGGCACTGACGAGCTCGGTGATGCGGTCCAGCCAGTCCTCATAGAGATCATCGGCCGGGTGGTAGCGCAGAAGCTCGCACACCATGAGCAACACAACCTGCACGTTCGCCGGCCCGCGATGAGCATGGGAGGACGAAGCAGCAGCTGGAGTAAGAGATGGAGTGGCATTATGACCATCGCGCCGCACGGGCGCTGGCAGCGATGAGTCCTACCGCACGTGGGACGCGGGGCCGGTGGTGGCGTTGGCCATAGGTCACGGGGAGCGGTGGGGGGTGTCGGTGTCAAAATCAGTGGATCTCGGGTAGGGGGTCCCGATCTGTGCATCAAGGCTGATGGTAACAGGAAGCAAGGGACACAGATGTTTATCCAGGTTCGGGCCCTCTCGATGGAGGGAAAACCCTACTTCCTGCTTGATTAATATTGAAGATATGGGTCGTACAAGAGTAGATCTACCACGAGATCGTAGAGGCTAAACCCTAAGAGCTAGCCTATGATGGTATGATTGTGATTGTGATCGGCCTTCTAAGGACCAACCTCTCCGGTTTATATAGACACCGGAGAGGGCTAGGGTTTACATGGAGTCAGTTACAAGGAAGGAAACAGAATATCCGGATCGCCAAGCTTGTTTTCCACGCAAAGGAAAGTCCCATCCAGACACGGGCCGAAGTCTTGAGTCTCGTATATTCGTGCTTCAATAGTCCGGACGTTGTACACAGTCCGGTTGTCCAGATGCCCCCTTAATCTAGGACTCCCTCGGTAGCCCCTAAACCAGGCTTCAATGACGATGAGTCCGTCGCGCAGTATTGTCTTCGGCCTCCAATCAATGTTGTGCTCGTCGGCTTCAGTGCCTCAATAATGACCACCTCCACGTGTCAAGCGAATGCGAGGAGCCGAGGCATTTTTGCATTTGACACCCTCAATCCTCTGGGCTGACCGCCTATTTGAAGGGACGGGGATTCTCAGATCCAAACCTCACTCTCTCTCCCTGAGCTAGCATGAGCGCTCCGCAAAAAACCATTCCAACATGGCCGGCCGTCGCAGCTCTTCTACTTGCCCTCCTCGCTCTAAGTCAGGGGATTGGGGAGAGTGTTCAGTTCCTCATAGCCGTTTGATAAAGTTACAAACCCAAGGGTTTCTTCCACATGCGTTCATGGTCCCCGTCCGAGCCGGAATAGCTACTTATGATGGAGGGGAACAAGCGGAGGGATCCCCAAACCCATCTCCATAGGAGCGTGTATGCCTCATCCTGCATCTGCTAAGGGGCATAGGGTTTCCTATCCACCCATTTCTCCGCGGGCTCCTAGAGTTCTACGGCCTCCAGTTGCGCAACCTCACCCCTGCCTCCATTCTGCACATAGCGGGGTGTGTCGCACTTTGCGAGCTG
Organism: Triticum aestivum; assembly: GCF_018294505.1. Taxonomy (NCBI): domain Eukaryota; kingdom Viridiplantae; phylum Streptophyta; class Magnoliopsida; order Poales; family Poaceae; genus Triticum; species Triticum aestivum. The sequence continues at coordinate 414,853,633 of NC_057813.1, read as the reverse complement.
TTTTTAGGATGCACATCTCACTTCGGTTTATGGAGGAAGCTGTTCTGCCTTGTTCCCCACGCCCAGGGAGAATCCCTATGCCAAGTGGGCGGGGCCAAAGTTTGGCGCATTGCCGAGACCGGATACCTGTCCGGCACTCCCGAGATGGCACCAGAAAACTGGCCTTCAGAATGGTTCTACATTGATGATGTTCCTCTTTCGGATCTAGTCCGGACAGGTCTCCCCCAGTTCAGTAACGCCTCGCCGAAGGCATGCCTAAGCTGGCACCCCCGGGGACCTCAAGAAGAGGATACAAGGGAAATACACTTCCTGATGAGCAGGATAAAGTTACTGGCCAAATCCGGACTAACGATAGTTGTGGTCATGGCGATATGCATAAGGCGGGGAGTGCAACCTCTTCAATATCGGGGGAAGCCCATGTGGCATTTGAACGGGGAAGACGACGCCACCCGCTGCAGTCGTAAGGGTCCGGACTTCACCATTGCTTTGGCAAGGATATTGTCTGATTTATACAAAGGGGAAGAGGAGGAATTCCTTCGCATTAAAACGTGGATGGATTCTCCATGTACAACCCCCCAGAGTGGGTAAGTTGCCATTCTTTTCCCTGCTTCACTTACTTTAGTGTACTTCTGCTAAGATTACTTGCATCAATGCTTCCGAGCAGGAACTGAGGAGGGCCGTAGAAGGAATCTTCAGCCCCTCCCCGCAACCAGAGGACCCCGGAAGGGCCCTAGATCCGGGACTCAAAGAAGATCCGAATATCACTGTGGAGCTTGTCAACGGGGTATTTTATCAAGCGAGCTGGGATGGCGCCTAGTGACCATTACGGCCGACTATCCCGGACTGCTCCCTGTGTCGTGTGTAAGATGAACTAAAAACCCTATCCTCCGAAGAGGACTCCCCTCAGGTATTATGATTTACCCTTGAGGCGTCGTGCTATTTGCAGAGACGACGGTCGGAGGGAGGGGCCGAGGCCCTAGGGACTCGTCAACCCGGGTGTCCGGATCGAGCAGGCTCAAGAGGAAGGCGGTGAGGGTTGACACACTGCTATAGAGGTAAAATAATAACCTGTCCTACGGTTATAGAATTTGAAATATGACAGCGCCCTTTGTGTCTGGCAGGAAGAGGAACAGTCGGATTATATCCGGGGATCCCGCCAATCACGCCTCCACAAGTCGGGTTCCAGAACCGACTTCGAGGGCGGAGGCAGACACGAGGCCAGTGCCACATAGTTCCCTGACGGAGGATGCGGATATGTGTTCAGCCACGAACTCCAAAGTGGAGAGCGCCATGAATCACCGGCTCCGGAGGGCTGTGCTTCGGAACAACATCTTTTCCGAAGAGGCTTTTAATGCCTTCAATTCGGTGGACGCATACGTCCGAGCTGCTCGAGGCGGGCTTGCCCAAGCGACGAACCAGTATACCAAAGACATACGGGTAAGAAATTTTGATAAGTATGTATAGCAGTAGCCCCTGATACTTGGAATAGTTGGGAGAACTGTTTGAAGGATCAATAAACGCACAGGTCCTTGTGGACAAGAATGAACAATTGGCTCGGGAGCTAGAGGCATGTAAGGCCCAGCTGATGGACGCGGTTGCCCAGTTAGAGGAAGCCCAGAAGGCCCCCTCTGGTAATATTTGTCTCAATTGCACGTAGATGTACCAGTTAGTAAATGGCTGGTGTGATTAGTCTAACAGAAAATTCTGCAGACAATCCCGGGGTGAATCCGGAGGGCGTAATGGAAGATGACTCGCATCTCAAAAGGTAGCTAAAGGCTGGCAAGCGCATCCTTACGCAAGTGACGCAAGAGAAGAACAAGCTACAAGATGCCAATATTCGGCTGGACGTGGAATTAAAGGACGTCCGCGCTCAACTGGCGGACTCCGTGAAGGAGAACAAAAGGCTTCGGCGCGGCATTTATGGTAAGTGCTCAAACGAACTGTATGATAGTTCGGCGAGGAAGTATTTTGAAAGAATTTGTCTTGCAGGAATGTTAACAGGTCACCCCGAAGAGGATATGCCCTAATCTGCAAGTGATTTGATGCAAGAACTTTCGCAGTTGCACGAGCGAGCTCGGCGGGTGATGCACGGCGTTGCTCAGGCCTTGTGGCCATCAAGCCTCCTACCGAATGGCATGGGGGAGCTTGCGAACCTGCTTCAAGGAGCCCGGCGGTGCTTCCGTCTGTGGAAGATATCAGCATGCCGGCAAGGTGCAAGAGAAGCCTGGGCGATGGTGAAGACGCGCTACACCAAGCTGGACCCGAACCATATGGCCATAGTAGGACCGGCGGGGCCCGATGGGCAAGAAATTCCCGTGAGTCTGGTATATGACCAGGTAGTGTTAGCCGCTAAGTATTCTCAACAGGATTGTAGGCTAGATAGCCTGTTAGATGGTATAGAGGAGGAATATAGTCAGTCCGAGTGACTGTGTAATTTAATTGGCATAAGTAGCCCCTAGCCGGATTAAAATCATTTGTCATGGCGGACCTTTTCACTTTAGCCCTCGGATCCGACAGTCTGGTGTGTGTCCGAATACCCGCTCAGTTATGCAAAAACTGGGGTATGCGTGGAGATCAGGTGTAGGGATCATAAGTGCTTGAACAGACAAGTACCCAACTTGTTATGTTATATTACATGGATAGTAAGAAACATCTTCCAGGGAGAATAGTTCCGTTAGGGGTTCCTTTCCCCGGGTATGCATGCGTCGATGCACATGTCTGGACTGCGAACGATGGCGCGGGATACAAAACTTCTGGGTTTGTTGTTGTAACCAACGAATACATCCTATGTTCACCGATCGAATATTCTCTTAAGGAAACTAGCTTTCGACTTCACCCAGTCTGAGGTACACATCCAGCTGAACCGGCAGTCACAATCACAGAGGTGCTCCCCTTATGCCCTAGCCGAATTAACGAGAACGTAGGGCATAAACATAAGAGCCAGGCAACCCAGCTTGGCCACATCTTAAGTCATATCGATGCATATAATGGTGAAGAAAAGGCACATATGGAAAAAGAACGCATATGCGATGGGCAAAAAGCCATTTAAAGTAATTATGTTTAGCTTCCGAATAGGAAGCCCCCAGGTATAGCTTACACACATAGTATGGCCGGAGTGATCCGGGAGTCCACACTGTATTAATTAGTTTGTGTCCAGAGAAAAAGGGTCGAGAAAGGAGAAAAAAGGGGTGGAGCATAATTAAAAAGGAGGGGTAAGGAGATGAACACTGAGTTCGGCGTTAGGCGTAGAATCTCCGAAGTCTGGCCGCGTTCCATGGGTTCGGCTCGAGTTTGTTACCGGATGCATTACGTAAACGGTATGCTCCTCCGATGAGAACTTTGTCAATGACGAAGGGACCTTCCCACTTGGGTTTGAGTTTGTCCTTCTTCTTCTTCGATAGGCGTAGAACGAGCTCACCAATATTGTAAGTTTTGGCCCGCACTTCTCTTCTTTGATATCGTCGAGCCTGCTGCTGATAGAATGCGGAACAGGCTTTTGCGATATGGCGCTCCTCCTCCAGGGCATCCAAGTTATCCTAGCGAGCTAACTCGGCACCCTTCTCTTCATACAAGCGTACGCGTGGCGAATCATGTATTATGTCGCAGGGTAGTACTGCTTCCACACCGTACACCATAAAAAATGGTGTATATCCGGTGGTGCCATTTGGTGTGGTCCGCAGCCCCCAGAGTACAGAGTCGAGCTCCTCTACCCAGTGTGTACCCAATTCTGTTAAAGATCGCACTAGTCTGGGTTTGATGCCGCTCATGATGAGACCGTTTGCCCGTTCGACCTGGCCGTTTGTTTGGGGGTGGTAGACAGAACCGTAGTCGAGCTTAATGCCCATCTTGCCGCACCAAGTTTTCACTTCATCGACTGTGAAATTTGAGCCATTATCAGTGATGATGCTATGGGGGACACCGTATCGGTGTACGACCCCGGATATGAAGTCTATTACAGGTCCGGATTCGGGCGTTTTAACTGGTTTGGCTTCTATCCATTTGGTGAACTTGTCCACCATGACCAATAAGTATTTTTTTCTTATGGCTTCTCCCTTTATGGGGTCCAACCATATCCAGCCCCCAGACCGCAAAGGGCCAAGTTATGGGGATTTTTTGGAGAGCGGTAGGGGGCATATGACTCTGATTGGCGAAGAGCTGGCAACCGATGCAATGCTGGACAAGGTCTTGTGCGTTTGCTTGGGCCGTCGGCCAATAGAAGCCTGTACGGAAGGCCTTGCTGACTAGCGCTTGGCGCCGCGGCATGGTGTCCGCCCAGTCCGGCATGGATTTCAGCCAAGAGTTGCCGCTCTTCCTCTTCGGATATGCACCTTTGGAGCACTCCGGTCATGCTTTTCTTATAGAGTTCCCCTTCGTGGACCTTGTAAGCTTTAGAACGTTGGACTATGCAGCGTGCTTCATTTTGGTCTTCGGGGAGATCCTGCCTATTTAGGTAGGCCAGGAAAGGCTCAGTCCACGGGGCAATTACGGCCATGATTTCGTGGGTCGAAGATGTTATTTCGGTGGCAGAGCCTCCGATCGTGTCTGATGGTTCAGAATCTGGGGGTGTGTTCGGATCCATGCTGGTATTGCCTGACTCCCCTTCCCATACTACGGATGGCTTGAACAACCTTTCCAGGAATATGTTATGTGGGACAGGGTCGTGTTTGGCGCCGATGCGGGCGAGGACGTCTACCGCTTGATTGTTTTCTCGAGCCACATGGTGGAATTCGAGCCCCTCGAACCGAGCTGACATTTTGAGGATGGCATTGCGGTAGGCTGCCATTTTTGGATCCTTGGCATCAAAGTCTCCGTTTATTTGTGATATTGCGAGGTTTGAATCCCCGCGCACTTCTAGGCGTTGGATGCCCATAGAGATTGCCATCCGAAGACCGTGCAACAACGCCTCATATTCGGCTGCATTGTTAGAGTCTGTGTATAATATTTGAAGGACATACTGGACCGTGTCTCAGGTGGGAGACGTCAGGACTACCCCTGCTCCCAATCCGGCTAGCATTTTGGAGCCGTCGAAGTGCATGATCCGGTTGGAGTACGCGTCGTACTCTTTAGGGAGTTCGGCTTCTGTCCATTCGACGACAAAGTCAGCCAGTACTTGCGACTTAATGGCTCACCGTGGTTTGTATATTATGTCGAACAGAAGGAACTCGATAGCCCATTTAGCAATCCGGCCCGTAGCGTCACGGTTATTAATTATGTCATTGAGTGGTACTTCGGAGGCCACCGTAATCGAACACTCTTGAAAGTAGTGTCGCAGCTTCCGGGATGCCATGAAGACCGCGTATGCTATTTTTTGATAGTGTGGGTATCGGGATTTGCATGGGGTGAGGACCGTGGATACGTAATAAACCGGCTTTTGAAGCGGGAATTTATATCCGTCCACCTCTCGTTCGACGACGAGCACTGCGCTTACCACTTGATGTGTTGCAGGTATGTATAATAGCATCACTACAAAAAAAAGACACATCCGTGACATTTTGGGCCAAATGAAAAAAAATTATGTCATACATATGACACTTCTATGACGATAATTGTGAAAAAATTCGGTATCATCATAGATGTGGTGGGCTCCTACTTCTATGACAAAAAATCATGATAGAAAATGGGATTTTCGTCCTGGGCGGGCCGGAGACGCAGCTGCATGACATTCTTTGGGCCGTCCATGACGGAAAAAAATGTGGTAGAAGCGAGGGGGAGGAAATTTTCGGGGAGTTGCCGGTTACGGTGGGAGGTCGGGGGCGGAGCGATGCATGTTTCTCTCGTACACGTATGCGCATGTGTGTGAGGCGTTGGCTCTAACTGAACCCGAGCAAGGCGTTGGGCTCTAACTGAACCCGAGCGATTGCACTGCAGGGTACGGGTAACTGAACCCGAGCGACCGATCGATGGCTGTTAACTGAACCTGATGGAGCAATTCCTTCGCTACTATTGCTAACTGAAGCGGATCGATTGGATGAACAGCGAGTGTTGCGGGGGGGTTTGGATGAACAGTGATCGGTGGCGTTGCCTCTGGATGAACAGGAACTCGTGGTGTGGAGGGCTGGATGAATAGCAGACGGTGGAGGGGTGGCCGTGGAGGGGTGGTTGAACAGGACCCCGTGGTGTGGAGGGCTGGATGAACAGTAGATGGTGGAGGGGTGGTTGAACAGTAGCCGGTGGAGTAGCGCGCGGTGGAGGCTGGATGAACAGGAGCCCGTGGAGGCTGGAGGAGGTCGACGGTAGCCCGTGGAGGCTGGAGGAGGTCGACGGTGGAGATGAACAGTATCCCGTGGAGTCCTGTTTTGCGGTACGCCACACCCCTCCCGATGAACAGGACCCCCGTTTCGACCGTAGCGCTCCAACACAAGTCTGTTTCGTCCGTTTTGCGGTACGCCACACCCCTCCCGATCAACAGGAGCCCCGTTTCGACCGTAGGAGGTCCGTTTCCTCCGTTTTGCGGTACACCAGGCCCCTCCCGATCAACAGGACCTCCGTTTCAACCATAGGAGGTCCGTTTCATCCGTTTTGCGGTACGCCAGGCCCCTCCCGATCAAAAGGACCCCGTTTCGAACGTGGCCGATCAAACACAAGACCGTTTC
>NC_057813.1:414824044-414846844 GCF_018294505.1 Triticum aestivum | reverse complement strand
TCCCCATGAACACGACGACGACGATGTTTCTCTGTTCCAACCCAGCCATGTACGTATGCGCGATAGGCATTCGAGACCCTCCCCGTATGTACGTACGTGGCCGTATTTTCTTTCTTGCACCCTCACCGTTGTATGTATGTGTACATGCTACGTGCGCGCCTCTACTACGACACGTGCGCGTCTCTACATCCACCAGTATATATGTACGTACACGTTCGCGACCAGAATGACAACCCTATGTACGCTTCGACCAGGTGGGTCCCGACTTACAGGCACTTCCTTGCGTGCAAAGATGTAGCTGTGGGTCCCAGCAGTCAGGGGGGCGAATCGGTTTTTTTTCGGACGCACTTCCTTGCGTGCGAAGATGTAATTGGTGGGTCCCAGCAGACAGGGGGAAACGTTTTTTCACTAAATACGATGGCCCGTCCGGTGGGTCCCCGCTATCAGGTGGAGGAAAATTATTTTCCGCGTAATAAGGAGGCACTTCCTTGTTGCGGCCGTGGACCCAGCTGTCAGCCTCTCCACGTATAGTCCATGTCCGATGGAAGCCATTCCTTGACAACCTTGACCACGTCGCGCTGAGAGCACCAGGGCGATGGACGACGGTGAGGCCTAGGAAGGGGACGACGCGGAGCCGGGGAAGACGCGGCAGTGGATGCCCACACGTAGAGGAGTATGAGGGTTCACTCATTCGGCTGCGGTGTGAGGCTGTCGTCGCCGTAGGGCCTGGCCAGCGGTGGCAGTAGTAGGGGGCGGTGAGGCCTCCGCGGCAGCACAACCGGCCACGGGAGGCAGGAGCATGTGGCACGACCGGCGCTGCTTTGGGCGGCTGGAGCAAGAACACCAGAGGTTCAAGAAGCACTACGGCCGTTGGATGGCCATCGTACGGTCACTGGAGCTAGAATCGTTCATATTGACTAAAGTTGACAAAGGCCCCCATCCCAGTCAACTTAGTAGGCCCACAAGTCAGCCTCCCACCATGGTGGGTCCCAGCTAGCAGCGGGAGTATTCATTTTTTTGTGCGTAATAATGAGGCACTTCCGGTGGGTCCGAGCTGACAGCGCGGGGAATGTTTTTTTTTGCGAAATACGCTGGCCCGTCCGGTGGGTCCCAGCAGTCAGGGGGGAAACGTTTTTTCGCGAAATAAGGTGGCCCGTCCGGTGGGTCCCTGCTGTCAGGTGGAGGAATAATTATTTTGCGCGTAATAAGGAGGCACTTCCTTGCGGCCGACTGGACCCAGCTGTCAGCCTCTCCACGTACAGTACTCTTCCGATGGAAGTCGGTCATTGACCATGTTGACCACGCCGCGCCGAGAGCACCGGGGCGGTGGTCTGGACGACGGTGAGGCCTAGCAAGGGGATGACGCGGAGCCGGGGAAGACGTAGCAGTGGTAGCCCGCGCGGAGAGGTGTACAAGGGTTCACTAGTTCGGCTGCGGTGTGAGGCTGCCGTCACCGCAGAATAACAGGGGGTGTGTGTGAGTAGAGGGATGGCCTGGCCAGTGGTGCGAGTAGTACGGGGCGGTGAGGCCTCCGCGGCATCACAGCCGGCCACGGGAGGCAGGAGCACGCGACACGACCGGCGCTGCCTTGGGCGGCTGGAGCAAGAAGACCAGAGGTTAAAGAAGCACTACAGCAGTTGGATGGACATCATATGATCACTGCAGCTAGAATCATTTATATTGACTAAGTTGACAAAGCCCTTGGTATGCTTCAACTTAATAATTTTGATGGGATCCGAAATATTTTTATCCGAAATTTCTAGTCAGGTTAAATATAATTTCAAAATAAAGTTGTATCACATTAAAATCCAACGAAATATTGCGCGCGCAACAAGTAATGAAATTAAAATTTCCAAATTCCAAAAATAATATATTTTTCAAACTAATTACGTGTTTGGTGCATAGTAATTGCCCAATTATTATAATTACATCCCATTTATTATTTCTTAAAGTCCATTTTCTTGTTAAGCCTAATGTATACCTCCTAGGAAATTTGCAGCCCAGCGGGGTGGATAACAAGTTGACCCGGATATTGTGTACAACTGTCGGCCCAGTTGCATTGCTGATGTTGAAAAAAAAGGCCTGTGTAGTACAGTACAACCTAACATGGTTACTCAGCCCACATTCAGGGACGCAAGAAAGGCCCAAACAAGGCTTCTGTACAACTTTTTGAAGTCACTGAGCTCAATTAATAACTTAAGAAAAAAGTTAGATTACAGTGGAACCTAATTAAAAGCTGTCACGAGCAAATAAATAATTCAACGGGTCCCACTTGTGCGTGTGCACGTGTGTGTGTGTGTGTGTGTGTGTGTGAGAGAGAGAGAGAGACCCATCGGTCGATGCTCGTAAATACATCTTTCAGCCATATGCATTGTTGATGCTCAGTAAAAACTTATATAGTTGACACAATCATATAGAACATCATAGCACACTGAACTTGCATACAAAAATTTCACGCAGGCGGCACAATCAAGATGGAAGCAGTGGATCACTACGGGAAGGGCTATGTTGAAACCTACGAAGTCGTACATAACGGTTCATCATCTTTATAAATGACGGGGAAATATCTTGAATGTTGTGCAAAGAAAACAGACAGACAACACAATAAGTTCTGCTAGCACATTAAGTTGACGTATAGCCCTTTCTAAAAAAAGTTCAGGTACAAAACTAGAACAGGTCACAATCAAATGTACTGGAATATTAGTGCTTCAGACCCATAACTCGGATTTAACTAGTACTATATGACAAGATTCAGTTGTTACCTCAAATTAGACCACATCCAGGAAGCCAGCCCTGCCTCTTCTCCCAAAGAAGCACTGGCCTCCGCCGCGCGGTGGAGTAGGCCCTGTGCGATCCATCGTTTCGAGTAACACGGGGAAAGTCTGACGTTGACTCCTGTAATGCACGTCGTCGATGGACCCTGGCACCAGCGGCAGTGGCAGGACTTCGATTGATGGATTGACCACTTCTTCGACATGCACGAACACTCGATACAGGTACATTCCTAACATGGTCCACGGCGGCCTTGGTGGCGACGAATAGTACAACCCCGGTTCCTACACCGGTATCTCAACACCAATCACCTTTGGTATGGTGGACGGCTTCTTCATCCATGCCATAATCGTTAGAGCCCAGCTATCTGGAGGAACAAACATACTTACGAGCGCACCTCCAAGGTCGTTGATAAGCTCGTTCATGGACTCGTTGTTCCAAGCACGTCGAGGAATGTTGTGGAAGGTAAGCTTTGTTAAAAACTCAAGCTCAGAGGGCACCGAGCCCCATCCTGGGTGCCACCGATCGAAGCTCACCAGCGCGCCATCGCAGAACAAACACCGGGAAGATTCGAACACATGACTGCAGTCGAAAGTTGTTCGGAACCTGACGAAGAAATCAGCCAGTGGCGGACAGACTTCGACGAGCAAGTCACTTATTTGGATGCCGTGCGCAATGCCAAGAGCTTTGACAAGGTCGTCCGGCGAGACGGGAGGTCGGTCGCCGTTGGTGGTTACCATTAGCACTTTGCCGGCAAACTAGTCGTCAAGCGCATGCCACTGTTGAGCGACAGCACGCAGCGACCGAAGGCAGGAGAGACCTCAGGATCTCTGGCTTGGAGATCCGCGTTGACCGGCGACATGATAGTGCGCTTGAGTATAGGGAGTACAGGAGGGGGATTTCGGGGAACTGGAGTAGGAATCGAGATTCCAGAGGTGGGGGAGGGGCGGGAGACTGGGGATGAAAAGGTAGCATGAATTTCGAGCATGCGCCAATATGCTCTCGGCGCGCAAGCGCACGAAAACACCGGTGGCACCCACATGTCGGCCTAAGAGTCCTTATTCATTCTTTTTTGGAGAGCCCAACCTTTTTTTAGGATCTTTTGAGAGCCCGGCCTGAGAGTCATAATTGACGTGTTTGGCATTGCGTTACTACTCGGCCCATATTCAATGACACCTCACTGGCCCAAACAAGTGTACATCATCGAAAAGACAGTGAGCTCAAATTATATAACTTAAAAAAAAGAGATATACTCTGAACACTGGAGAATGGTGATGCCCTCATTTAGCCCACCAGTAGTTCGAGACAATAAACAGTTCGAAACAACGATACATACAACATTTCAGACACTGACTAGTGACTACTACTGACATAAACAGCAAGACATGATAGTTCATAAGAAGTCTTGCTACACCACCAAAACGTACACATCTGCAGCGCTCAGACTCTCGTGATCCAAACGAGAATGACATTCTAAACAGAAGCAACTATTACATAGAAAGAGTGACATAGACGAGGATGACCAAATGACAAGGAATATGCATAACAAAAGAAAGAACTACCCATCCATAACCAGCAACAAAGACAACAAAGTCATTCGAAGAGATGATCCAACACCATCATAATTTGCAGCCCCGCTTCAGTGACCAGTGATCCGGAGACACCAGTACTCCACCCTTTCGATGCAACAGCCCAATTACCTATCAACCTGAAGGCTTGAACCACATCACTGCCTGTCGTAATTGAGACATCCAAGGATCAAAGTTAATCCGAATGCCTTTGTCATTCTCACCTTCTTTTGGCTGCAGGTTGTATCGTTGACAATCAGGGGAGTATGCTCCCGAACTCCTAGGGCTCGCCGTGTAGACACAGTTTTCCATAGCAAATAGAGCCTCTCTGCCATCAAGGTCCTTGCCAACGGTGATCTCCTGGTTAATTGGATAATTGAGTCCGAGAAACAGAGAGTGTGAACCAAGGCTATTTACCCGCCTCCAACTAAAAAATCCTAAAGGCCCCAACAAGCTGGTATCCTGCTCATAGACGTAACCGCCACTGTCCGGATACTCATGTATTACACGGTGCTTGTATAAAGTGGGGTTTTTGCTATATAACTTTTCCAGCTCATGTGTCCGAATGATCATCAGTCTTTTGCCGTCGTCTGATCGAGCGAGGAACCAGTTGTGCTTCCCTGTTTTTGGCAAAGGTGGTGTAATTACAAAGGGCAGTAACTGTAGGGACACTACATCATATCAAAAAGGATAGGCATTGTTAATGTAAGATCAGCATTGTTCAGAGTATGAGTAGGATAATGCAAGAAACGGCATTGATATGTCCCTGTTGGAACTGGGAGGAAAATACAGGGAAATGTATACTGGGTTGAAAAATATGGAAGTGCCATGCATGTTTATACTCATGTTATCTCGCAATCGATTCTTCACAGGAAACTACCATGTCATGCATGTTATTTAATCATGTTCTGTCCTCACAAACAAATTCTTCAAGGTAACTAACAGACCATGCATTGCTATATACTCGTGTTTAGTGGGCAAAAATTTTGTGAGGATATTATTCTAGCCATTGATTGCTGAAGGGCGAATATAGGTATGTACACATGGTAAGCATTGCAGGATTTCACTACTTCCAAATATAGAGTTCTCCATATGCACATTTACTTCCCTAATGTATGGTTAGATGAAACCAACAGTGTGGTGCATGTTTCTACATCATGAAAATGAGGAAACTAACATGGCCATTGATGCACACTCATATTTAGTAGTAGTATATAGATTACTATAAAATAAGGATAATATCCATATATTCCTAACCGTTTGATTATTCAGGGTACAAATTGGCTATAATGACATGGTCACAATCGCATGAATTAACTCATTCCAAATATAGCTAATTTACGGCATCTCTAATATATTGCCATAGTTCTACTCAAATTCTGCTCAAACAGGGATATGTCAATCATCACAGAAAGTTCAAACAGTGTCATGGCGTCATCATTAACATGAGATGGAAGCAACTTACACGCGCCGTCCCAGCAATACGTGGTGCCATCTACTTTGTCGATCGCGTAGATGATGCCATTGTGTTCAATAACATCACAGAAGTGTGTATCAGCTTTGACGATGATCCACTGCGAGCCGAGTTGTCTCCAGCTAAAAAGGCATCGGCGTAAAGATAGGCGAGTCCGCGGTCAAACAAGGCAATTAGCTTGAAGTCTGCGTAATTTGCATGTCATGTGGGTACTTGGCAGATTACAATCTTCTACAAAACAAGGTCCGTCCAACTGACGTAGTAATCTAGATGACTTGGACCGCGATTTTAATACTCTATATAATCCAACGGAGGAAGGATAATCTCATGGGAGGTCTGGAAGTTCACGAGCACCAACTTTTTACCGTCTTCTCTGAAGGCAGCCATCCAGTGGATTTCATGCCGACCAGTACATACCTGCCAAGAAGTTTCGGGCGATGGTGATCGGATCGATGTCGAGGGAAATGATATACGGTGACACACTACATACCTGCAAAGAAGGTTCGGCTAATGGAGATCGGATTGAAGTCGAGGGGCATCATGCACGCCTCTGTATCATGGTGAGCCAATCTCGCAAGACCAGATAGCAGCAAGCAGGGTGTCTTGAAAATCTTAGGCCTCGCTTCGACGATGCCCATGTGCATATCCCTCGAGCATGCAGCCAGCCGTAGGGCGGTCAACATATCCATACACGAACAATAGAGGTCGAGGATGTCACTGGGGAGATTGCTCCAATCACGGCTCATATGGATGTTGTGCGGTTCACGTTCAGCCATGGTGGAGTTTGGAAGGGGGCTTGATTTATGGGGGAGAAGGATGTCGGTGCTGGAGCGGCTAGCGAGGGAATAGTGGTACTGGGGGAGACGAGTGAGGCAACGGTACACGGGGGCACAGTGAGATGGAGACGGAGACGGAGACGAAGATGGAGAAGGAGATGGAGATGGAGTGGTGCTATGGGAGCAGAGAGGGAGACGAGGCGAGGCGCCAATGTGCTGCACAGCGGCGGTAACAGACTGCACAATGCACAGAGTGAGGCTAACTTTCGTAACCCGAAGACGCCGCCTCGCCTGGACTAGTTTCAGGCGCAGGGTGTTGTCACTTCACTGTGAGGACCGGATGAATAGTATTTTGACCATCAAGTGTACCACAGTTGTACTACTACTACTAGTAGTAGTAGTAGGAACTACTCCAGTATTGTATAGCGGAAATAGGTCTCCCGTGCTAGCATGCATGTTCACTTCATCGTTCAGGTATCATCCATATTGCAAGCAGAACCAAATTCTCGTGCATGCCCAATCAACGCCTAGCCGCGATGCATGCAGTGGTCGTTCTGGTGCATCAAGGACGGCATGCAGATCGTTCCACCCTAGAGAAGAGGAAAAATGGAAAGGTAGAACACGGCAGCAGAGGAAGAGAACGCTGGCTAACAAGACTGGGAGGGGATCGAGCAGGAAGTTAATGCTCCATGCCTAAAGGTTTTGGGAAAACCTGATTTTCATAACGTGACTTATACTACTCACCTCAACAGAGGTAGTATTCCTTAACCAGAGAATGTTGTGTCTCCCAATCACGCGCTCAAAAAAAAGCTATGACACATTTTTTATCTGTTTGCATAGGTCCCACCTATCAGGAAGGATGGGCACGTACACGAACAGGTACGACTCCTCAGTCTACCCGCATAGCCTTTTCGTTTAGTGTACCTAGCCGTCTAATCAACTGCCTGCACGCCACTTCTCCCATTTACTTCTCCATCGGGAACCGATTCGCCTCGGCATCTTCACCTCCCCTTCGTCTTCATTTGCATCCAAACCCCACTGCGTTCACATTGTTTTAACCTCTTTAAATAATCATCTACTACTTCAGTTAGACTAGCCATCTAATCCTAATTCTCCAAACCATAGCCCTCCGTTCCAGCGGTTCCAAATGGCGAAAGAGATCGAGATGCAGGTTTTTAGCGTCCAACATGTCCTCGTCGAAGGCTCGATGTGCATAGTTGCCACCGTCACCGTCCACCCAAGGGTTGTTCGGCAGTGGATCAACAATGTATCCAACTCCCTCAAAAAGGTAGAGACGAGGGTCATCGGTCTCGACGCAGAGTACACGGAGCGTGCCCCTGGGAAGATCCAGCGCGCCGCCATCCTTCAGCTGGGCCTCGAAGATGATGTTTTGGTGTACCACATCATACGCTCGCCCTCCATACCAGGTGAGCTTCACGATTTCTTGTCTCAGGAGGACGTATACTTCTGTGGGGCAGCCATCGAAGGGGACAAACAGAAGCTGGAGCCGTACAACCTTGATTTGAAAAGCATCGCTGACCTACAAACCAGAATCAAAATTCCTATAGAAGATTGTGCTAAACAGACACCATCCCTATTCGACGTAGCAAATTTTGTGCTTGGTACAAATCTTCAGAAGGGTGATGAGACGGTGGCATTAAGGTCGTCTGGATGGGAGAATTATCCCTTGATGTACGAGCGGATAAAATATGCTGCCCTCGATGCCCGTGTGAGTTTCGAGATAGCTGCAAGGTCCAAAGAGCTTGTTGCGAAGCCGTCTCCCACAGAGAATGAGAAGAAGAAGAAGAAGAAGAAGAAGAAGAAGAAGAAGAAGAAGAAGAAGAGGAAGAAGAAGAAGAAGAAAACGCTGCACCAGCAGGAGGGCATTATGGATGGATGAACTATTTCCTCTATTGTAAAAAGAATTATTCCCTCTCGGTGTATATTGATATAGATGGACTATTTCGATGGTGTTCATGTCTTTGGAATAGAGTAGTAGCGTGGGTCCGCTTGACTATAAGGAACTATTTATCCGCATATATAGCTTTCTCTGCTACTCCTTCCAGTGATTGGTATGCAGTGCATGTGTCCGTAGACATGACAGCTTGTCCATGGAAGTTCAACTACGGCGACCAGCATGTTTTATCTCGCGATTCCCATGATGCCTCTCCAACCCACGGCACCATGCCCCCCGACGTGCGCCTCACCCCTCTCGGCCGCACCGCCCCTCTGCCTTTGTGTGCATGACATGTGGGCCACCTAAATTGCAGCGAGCATCAAGTTTCTACCACAGCCACCCGCGATTCCAACGATGCTGCTCGAACCCATGAAACCACATGTCCCTCGACATGCGGCTCACCCCTCTTGGCCCCACTGCCCCTCTGCCCTCGTCGTCATTGAAGCCTGGTTCAGGGGCTACTGAGGGAGTCCCGGACTAGGGGGTGTCCGGATAGCCGAACTATCATCATCGGCCGGACTCCAAGACTATGAAGATACAAGATTGAAGACTTCGTCCCGTGTCCGGATGGGACTTTCCTTGGCGTGGAAGGCAAGCTTGGCGATACGGATATGTAGATCTCCTACCTTTGTAACCGACTCCGTGTAACCTTAGCCCTCTCCGGTGTCTATATAAACCGGATGGCTTTAGTCCATAAAAAACAATCATACCATAGGCTAGCTTCTAGGGTTTAGCCTCCTTGATCTCATGGTAGATCAACTCTTGTAACCCACATCATCAATATTAATCAAGCAGGACGTAGGGTTTTACCTCCATCAAGAGGGCCCTAACCTGGGTAAAAACATCGTGTCCCTCGTCTCATGTTACCATCCGCCTAGACGCACAGTTCGGGACCCCCTACCCGAGATCCGCTGGTTTTGACACCGACACCAGGCCAGCTTACAACAAACCCAATAACAATGCTGGCAAGAGCAGCAACCCCAACCAAGTCACTTGCTTTGGATGTGGTCAGCCAGGACACTACTCCAAGTATTGCCCCAACAAGAAGCCCGACGCCCCGCGCCCCAATGCGCAGAACCCGGGACAAGGCCGTGGAATGCCACCAAGGAACCAAGCTCCCCGCAACCTGCCCAACAACGGCAAGGGTCGTGTGAATCATGTCACTGCAGAAGAAGTCCAGGAAGACCCGGACGTCGTGTAAGGTACGTTCCTTGTCGATTCAGCACCTGCAACTGTCTTGTTTGATTCTGGAGCCACGCATTCATTTGTCACCCAAAAGTTTGCATTAAAAAGTGGCATGACCCCTACACCCCTGAATAACCCTATGGTGGTACAAACCCCCGGAGCAGAGATGAGAGCCAAGATAGGATGTAAAGGAGTCGAGATTGTCATTAATGGGGTAGACTTCCTAGCAGACCTTATCATCTTAAGTTCGCAAGGCTTGGATATGATCTTAGGAATGGATTGGCTCATCAAGCACCAAGGCTTGATAGATTGTGCCAACCGGACTGTCACTGTGACCAATGACCAAGGAGTCGAAGTTAAATTTGCCTCCAACCCCTCCTCTGCTCAAGCCAACCAAGTCAATTGTCTGACTGAAGTTGAATTGGAGCAAGTGCCGGTAGCATGCGAATACCCCGATGTTTTTCCTGATGAGCTACCGGGAATGCCTCCTGACCGAGACATTGAGTTCATCATCGAGCTCATGCCCGGAGCAGGACCCATCTATAAGAAGCCTTATAGAATGGGATCGGAAGAGTTAGCAGAATTGAAGAAGCAACTGGAAGAGCAGTTGAGGAAGGGATTTATCCGCCCTAGTGCCTCCCCTTGGGGATCACCTATTCTATTTGTGACAAAGAAGGACAGAACCATCCGCTTGTGCATTGACTATCGCTCCCTCAATGAAGTTACAATTAAGAACAAGTATCCACTTCCCAAGATTGAAGATCTGTTTGATCAACTCACTGGTGCCAAGGTGTTCTCCAAGATCGACCTCAGATCTGGGTACTACCAGCTAAAAATCGGACCCCAAGATATTCCGAAGACGGCATTTGTAACCAGATATGGCCTGTATGAGTGCATGGTCATGTCCTTTGGATTGACCAATGCCCCGGCTTACTTCATGTATCTCATGAATAAGGTCTTCATGGAATATTTGGACAAGTTTGTCGTTGTCTTCATTGATGACATTCTTGTCTTCTCGAAGACGGAAGAAGAGCGCGAGCAACACTTGAGGATGGTCCTAGACAAGCTTCGAGAGCATTGAAGGCATCAAGAGGAAGATCAAGGCAGGCAAAGCCCCAAGTTTCTCAGAGGATGAGCAGGAGTTGTGTGGTTTGGGAATCGCATTTGCGTGCCCAACAAGGTTGAGCTCAAGAATCTGATCTTGCAAGAACCTCACGACACCCCGTATTCCATCCATCCTGGAGGAACCAAGATGTATCAAGACCCGAAGGAAAGATTTTGGTGGCACAGGATGAAAAGGGAGATTGCCACCTATGTTGCAAAGTGTGATGTATGCCAAAGAGTCAAGCCTGATTACCAGCGACCTGCTGGATTGCCCAACCACTCAAGGTTCCCGAGTGGAAATGGGATAAAGTCAGAATTGATTTCATCACTGGACTACCTAGGTCAAACAAGGGACATGACTCCATCTGGGTCATAGTCGACCATTTGACCAAAGTAGCCCATTTCATTCCTGTCAAAACGACTTACAAGGGAAACCAGCTAGCCAGCCTCTACATCAACAGAATCGTAAGCCTTCATGGTGTTCCCAAGGAGATTGTGTCAGATCGAGGAACCCAGTTTACCTCAAGGTTCTGGAAGAAGTTCCAAGAGGCCATGGGGACCAAGTTGTCCTTCAGCACTGCTTTCCACCCACAGACCGGAGGTCAGACAGAACGAGTGAATCAGATACTCGAAGACATGCTCCGAGCCTGTGTCTTAGCATATGGAGCTAGGTGGGCCGATTGCATCCCTTTCGCCGAGTTCTCCTACAACAACAGTTATCAGTCAAGCCTTCAGATGGCACCATTTGAGGTGTTATACGGACGAAAATGCCGCACACCCCTCAATTGGTCAAAAACTGGAGAAGGACTAGTATTTGGGCTTGATATCCTCCGTGAAGCAGAAGAGCAAGTCCAGCTTGTCAGAGAGCGTTTGAAGACCGCCAAGTCAAGGCAGAAGAGCTACGCTGACTCACGTCGTAGAGACGTAAACTTCCGAGTTGGAGACCATGTCTATCTCCGGGTCACACCTCTCAAGGGAACCCAGCGTTTCCATGTTAAAGGGAAGCTCGCACCAAGATACATCGGCACCTTCAAGATCACTGAACGACGAGGAGAAGTAGCTTACTAGTTGGAATTTCCACCTGAACTATCCGATGTGCACAACGTATTCCATGTGTCACAACTCTGGAAGTGCCTCCAAGTTACAGACAAGCCTGATCTCTACAAGCACATCAATCACCAAGCCATTGACCTCCAGCCTGATTTGACCTACCGTGAGAGGCCCATCTGCATTTTGGATGAGGTTGAGCGACACACTCGAAGCCACACCATCAAGTACTTCAAGGTCCAGTGGAGCAACCACACTGAAGCAGAAGCCACCTGGGAACGTGAAGACTACCTTAGATCCGAGTTTCCGTATCTCTTTAAAGCCTAGTTTAGGAATCTCGGGGACGAGATTCTTGTAAGGGGGGTAGGTCTATCACACCCTGCATTTTGTAACATTCCATTTGCATTATTAAAGCTTGAAAATTTGGACCAACAAAAACTTTTGCATTATTTGGCTTTTATTTGGAGTTGGTTTTCTCTTTGTGATTTTTCTAGTGCTCTTTAAAGTCAACACAACTTCACCTTCTATACTTCATCTCCTTGCCCCAAGCTTCTGCCCAATGATCATGCCATGTGTATAGAGCAATATAGTATTTTCTTACGAAAATAATTTGGCCAAAAAGTATTTTCTAAAATTAGTTTTCCAAAAACCCCTAAATTGAGGTTTGCACTACAAGTACTTGATTTGGGGTATGAAAAATATTGCAAAGAGTATATTTGAGACATATTAGATATAGGACTCCCATAAACCACAAAAATATAATTTTAAAAGTTATTTTCCTATTTTATTTAAAAGATTTTTCTTAAGTCCAGAAATGGTCTTTAATAGGGAAAAATTATTTTATTGTTTTAAAAATATTTTACAAAAATCAGGGAAACTCAGTGGACATATATTTTCCATATATAAGAGTTTCAACACATGGTCATGTTCAAAATATTGGACAAAACATCCCAAAACCATTTCTGCCCATTTCAAGGATTTGAAATATTTCTATAGGAAATATTTTCACAAAAATCCAAGGAAAATCCAGCAAGTCACAAATGCATATTGTGATCACCTTGCAAAGCCTCATGTCAATTAAAGTCATATTTGTTCACCAAAATGCCCCAAAACCCTCTCTGACCAGAATCATATTTGAACAAGTTTGTGCTACCAACTTTCTCTCCTTGACCACAACTTTTGTGAGCATGTTCACATGACCAAATGAGGCCACTACACCAAGTGGTGCATCAAGGAGAATTGATTTGCTCAACTAGATCTACACAAGTTCATTTCTGCTAATTTCTAGGGTTTGCCAAAGTTGCATTAGCAAACTCTTCCAAATGAGCTCATATTCCTTTTTCCCTATCATTTTGTCATGACAAACACCCCTGCCAAGTGCCACAAGAAGTAAAATAGTGCAAGTACAACAAAACCATATCAAACACCTTCTGCATGTTTACTAAAAACCCTGTTCCGGGCTCTTCCACTACTCTCCATGAGCTCCACTTTTTACCACAACCCCTCCTAGTCCCCTTTCACCCCCAGTAACAATGGCAAACCCACAGCAAAATTATTGGATGGGTAAAACCCCACTTTCTCTCTCTGGACAGCCCATTTCTCCCTCTTCTTCTACCTCTCTCTTCTTCTACTGGCCACCCAGGGCATCCAAGGCCATCTCCTACTTCTTTACTCCCTCCTAGAGCTACTAGACACCTTTGGCCATGACCACACGCATAGAAAATGGCCATGCCGACCATTTGGGCGCTCTGGAGCGCGCTACAGTGCGCTCCCGCACTATAGCCGCCCCCTTCCAACCGCCTCCGGCCACCTCGGGCCTCCCCAGTGCGCCCGACGATGCTCCTCGACGTCCTCAACATGCCACAGCGTGCTCCCCCTCCTCCCTCTCCCTCCTCTCGCCTCAGCTCGCACGCGCGCCGGCCGCCCGAGAGCTCCAATGGGCAGCCTCACACGCGCGGCGTCTCTGACCCTCCCCGCTCTCTCCCTTAGCTCCCCTCGGTGTAATCCATGCCTAGAAACACCCCAGACACGGCGCCATCTCCTCCCGAGCCCTGTGGCAACGAGCAGGAGCTCGCCGGCGCACGGGTCCACGGCACCCCACTGTTCGCCTATTTAAGGGCCTCCTCGAGCCCTCATCTCCTCACCACTCGCAATACCACTCCCCAAAACATCCCCCTGCACCCCAGTTCATCTCCAGAGCCACCCGAGCTCGAGATCGAGATCGAGCTCCGCCGCTTCGGCTCGCCGAAGTTCGCGAGGTACAGGCTGTCCCCGACCCTCTTTCCTCTCGATCTGGAACCCCTGCAGCCCTCTGATCTTTTCCCCCTTGTTTCCCCTCTCTGTAGCAGCCGGAAATGGCCGGAACCGACGATGCCTGAGGCTCCTCTGCCGTGTGACATCGTCGCCGGCGAACCAGGATACCCCGGTGACCGCAACCACCACCACCCGAACAGCGAGACGACGCTGAGCCCATCCGTGCCCTGCATCATCGCCGGTGAGCTCGCCAGCCGTCTGGACTCGGGGTTAGGGATGACATGCAGGCCCCGCCTATCAGCCTCTCCCCTTCATCACCCCTCTCTCTCACTGACGCCTAGGCCCCGCCCGTTAGGTTTAAATCTGTCACGCGCGTGCACCAGTACGCTAGGCCGCCTCTCTGGCTGGGCCTGCTGCGTTGCGGCTATTCTGGCCCAGCAGGCACAGAGCCCTTTTCCTTTTTCTTTTTCTGTCACCCTTCCAAAAATCCCACACGATAAAATATTTATCCAAATGAAATAATTTCAGTTCCTAAATTCTTGTAAAAATCCCACCTATTTAATGGTGCAATTTTCATTCAAATCCCACAACTTTTTCTTCACTGTAAATATTTAAATGTGATTTTAAGCATTTAAATATACCTTTGTAAATCCATTTCTCCTATTCTGCTACTCCAAATCCAAAACTAGGAATTTTCCCCTTCTTAGTTTTCACCCTAGCATTTAACAAAAATGAGTTGACATTTTTCTGAGCACTTTGGTTTTTCTGTTTTATTATTGCCTTATTTTTCTTGTTATTATTTTGCGACGATAGGTTGCGTTGCTGACGAAGGAGTTGGACCAGAAGACTTTGAAGACCCACAAGACTTTGTTGAGCCAGGCAAGCAGCCCTTTGACCATGTCTATGAAACCCTTTTTATGCATGTCATATAGCACCATATTGTTGTTGCAATGGAATCATGATGAGGTGGTACCCACTTTTATGGTTTGCCACCATACTTCCTCGTTGATACTTGCATTGTGCATAACCCTACCTTCTTATGAGGGTTATGCCAGTGGGAGTAGATTGGATGCTAAAGTAGATGCTACGCAAAAGGGATGGGAATATGCATGATGAAGGAGGCAAAGTGTTTTCAAAGGACTTTTTCGAAAACCCCGTCGGGTGCCACTTATGGACGAGGGAGATGATGAGATGGGTAACCACTTGATGATGAAGTGGTGTACCAAGGCAAGTGTGAGTTGTTTTCAAAACGGATTGGTTTAAGTTGCGACCGCTATTCCAACCTTACATGCGCAACCACTCTACCCTTATATGGGGAAGGGCATTATTGATTACCTAGGCTGATGCTAGCTTGGAGCCCGCATTACTAGTGACGGGAGAGTTGTTAGTGTGCTCTCTCGGGACGGGGTCGTGCCAGGTATGGCGGCCATGACTGTTTTCACAGGGCACCGGATACACCATTGTGTCCCCTCTCGGATGTTATGATCTCGAGTGAGTCTCGTATGATGTACATCGTGAGGATATGGAGCAACGAGTGGACTCCATGTTAGTGTCGTCTAGGGAAAGATAGTGATCGGGTGCTTACCCCGGGTACTTGAGGTATCGCGGGTCGTGGATGACACGGAAGTTCCCCGGATCTTGTGGGTAAAGTGTGCAACCTCTGCAGAGTGTAAAACTATTCGAATAGCCGTGTCCACGGTCAAGGACAGTTGGGTAACCACTCTTGGGCTACATCCACATGTTTACAAACCATGTGTGTGTTGATAGAACTACTTGGGTCAAGTCAAGGGACTTGACATGATTGAGTTGGGTTGGTGCCCACTCTATTTATGTTGATACCTGTAACCTATCCTCATGGTTACTTGAATTCTCTTGATACATGTATTACAAGTTGTTGAACATGTCATTGCACTCAAAACTAGCTTTCTGCAAAAATTTACCTATATCATGTATTGTTACATCTTGGACCAAAACATGGGTTGCTTGCGAGTACATTCAAAGTACTCATTGGCTTGCCACTGGTTATTTAATTGACCAGGCATGGAAGAACCGGAGTTCGAAGAAGAGTTCTTTGGATACGAACATGCGAACTAGGACGTTTCCCAGTTAGAGTGCCTGTAGGGTTAAGGCAGATGGCATGGGTTCTACTTATCAACGAAGATTTCCGCTGCTTGTGTTTCATTTGATGTTCAGCCCTTAAGGCTTTATGAATGTAAGACTTGACCATAATGGTCATAATTTGTGTAAGACGGTATGTATGGATGTAAGACCCTTGTTATTCAGCTTCTGTGTGTTCAGTGAGCATTGATCTCTAGGATCACTGTACACGTGCATTCGGTGATCTCGGCTTATGAGTCGGGGTCCCCACATCCCGCATCATTGAATTTTCATCCAGCGGCTATGACACATTTCGTCCCGGGCATCAATCCTCAGCTGGAGTACTTATGTACTACAGGCAGTACCCGCCGGTGTGGCCATCTACGCCTCGTAACGCCCCGATGCCCAGCTGTGGTACCCTCGCCACAGCCACGCCATCACCGGCCGGTTCATCTCGAACGAGTGAGTCGCGAACCACACCACCACCATGAGAATGACATGTAGGCCAGCCGCATTTAAGGCCCGCATGTCATTGACTCATAGGCCGGGCACTAAGCCACTGAAGTTCGGTCCCGTGGGCCCCAAGAGGGAAATGTAACTCCTACGGCAGGCCTTGTGGTGCTCCCGCAGTACGAGCTCGTGCCAAAACTGGAATTTGTTTCTTACTAGTACCAACTAGTACTAGTAAGGTACACGTGCATTGCACGCATGAGATTCTGGTGGTTTGTGCATTATGCTTCTACATGTGGAGTTTTTTGGAATCTAACATGTGGCAAAATCTAGTGGAATGTAAGGTTAGGCAAGTTTGATTAACTTATATGAGTGTTTGGTTCAAGCCACACCTTAGGCAAGCCACACTGGCCCCACATGACATACACACAAAAAATGTGGCAAGATTCCCTTAGGCTTGCCAACTTGTGGCTCTCATTTTGAACAACTTATTAATAACTTTGCCTGAGCTTAGTTGTGGCAAAGTTAGTCATGAATTAAGCTCAACCATGGAGTCTTCTAGATTATACATGTGGCAGAATCTGGTGGATGATATCCAATGGCCAGTAGTGCTCGGATTCGCCATCTTTGTACTGCCGGATTGGCTTCATCCAACGACCAACTTTAAAGTTTTTCACACACTATATAGGGGGTATAGATATAGATGTGCCGGTCCGTTGCAATGGATCCAAAGTATATCTATTTAGTGGAGTGCACTCTAAACACATTATCTATTTATTTTTCTCTAACCTTCCGTAGCCATGCAACCAAGCCACATAAGCTTCTGTAGCCACGTTGATAAATCACCCAAAACAAGATCTTCCCATTTTTTGTTCCTACGATGTTGTGCCATGCATGTATCTACTAGTTGTATAGTGGTAGTACTAGTAATATAGTACTCCCTCCGTCTGGAAATACTTGTCATCAAAATGGATAAAAGGGGATGTATCTAGACGTATTTTAGTTCTAGATGCATCTCTTTTTATCCATTTTGATGACAAGTATTTTTGGACGGAGGGAGTAGTAGGAGTAGTACTAGTACGGAATGCTCCTACTCTATCAACGAGCCCCGTCTGACACAAAATTTCTTGACTTCCGTGCTACAACTAGATCTTCCCCCTGTTTCGGTTTTCCAACCCGGCGGCGGGCGGGGTGTCGGTTTGCTCAACGGGCGGTCCCACATGAAAGTGAAAATGCTAGGCACAGGGGCGGAGCTACGTGAGTGCCAACACATGCCCTGGCCCGCCCAACCTAGCAGGATTTTCGTAGTTGTACATCCAGTTTTGAGGCATGGAACGTCAACGCAAGGGTAATTTCTATAGCCTGGCTAGACTGGCACGCCCAACATTTTGCTTCAAGCTCCGCCACTGCTAGGCAACACGCCTTCCCTAAGCTATGTGTCGTGCCGAACAGGCCGTGTTGTACTCCCGATTCCTGGGCGTGTGGGGGTGCGACGCAAACGTGGCAGGCCTTTTCCTTTTACTAGCAATGTGCCCGTCCGTTGCGACGGATCCAAAGTAGTAGAATAGTAGTATTTGTTCACAAACTTGAAAGAAATCACTATTGTTTTGATATACTCCTAATATATTACTCCCTCCGTACCTAAATATTTGTCTTTTTTGAGATTTCAAATGGACTATCACATACGGATTATATAGACATATTCTAGTGTTTCTAGCAAGATGCCCGCGCGTTGCACGAAGTTGATGGAAAAGGTAAGCACAACTTATAAATTGACGGATGGAGTACTAGTTACAGTGATGCATATAATTAAGCAAAGGGATCGCACATGTCGGTATTGACTGGAACAAGAATGCAACAGCACAATAAGAATTAAGGCCACGATGATGCGATCGCAGTGGTGGTTACAGAAGGCAAGAAGAAAGATGGATCCGCGAACCTACGACCTCCTCCTCCTCAACTTAGTGCGCCGGGCCACCGACCGGCGGCTAAGGAGCGGCGGCTTTTGTGGCGAGGTCGAGGTGCTTCTCAACAAAGGCATCCAAGGCTTCCAGCCGGTTGAGGAAGGCCAACGTCGTAGCGTTCTCACTGGCCTTGTAGATACCTATGTACATGATTTGCTCGTACGCGTGGATGTGTAGGTCGATGAATTCTTGCAGGGCGAGGCGCCTCGCGGCGAGCGCGACCTCCAGGTGAACATTCTTCGTGGCGTCGGCGGGCAGTCGCAGGCCCACCAGTGCTTGAAAGAGGTTCCGGCCATGGAGGCCGATTAGGGTGGCAGGCAATGAGGAGCCCGGGCGCGCGGGCTGGAGGAGTACGGCGATGTCGTCCGCAAGCTTCTTGAGGACGGTGAACTTGTTGTTGGTGGCAACGATCATCTGGTCTAACTGAGAGTCGTAGTTGGCGTCGACGGCGGCCATCCACCAGCCGGTCTCCAACACCGTCTGGAGACGATCCTCAGTGCCATGCTGCAGGCCGGCGTCGTGGACCATCTTGCGCAGCCGCTGGCTGCTCACGCGCATTGCCGCCATGGGTCTGGAGCGAGCTCTTTTGCGCTTAGTGTAGGTGCTTAGGCAAGTGCTTAGGTGCGTACGATGTGGTAGATGCATTGGAATGGAGGAGGGATGCCTTTATATGAGGGCAATGAGGGCAAACTGTGTTGCATTCACATCGTGCAGCCTCTTTTCCCGGACCTCCTTCCATTACTTCCCTCATGCATTAATTGAAGGAGGATGCATTGGCCGTTCAACATATCGGGAACCGCTACTCCCTCCCTCGTTTGCATTAAAGGCGTATCGGGAACTGCGCCGCCCGCTGTCAAATTGAATACTCCCTTCGTCTAGGTGAGTATTAAGTCATCTTACGAAAACCAAATACTAGTAGAGGAATCAACCAAGAAGAGATGTGGGGCTTGTATGCTTTTAATGACTTGAGACTATCAAACATGACATGCAGTGGTCAGTTCATTGCACAAGAACAAATACAACCCACGTCAGCACACACGCATCTTATAGCATCACATCCAATGGCTATAAAAGATGAATGAGACTAGATGAGTTCTAGCAAAACTGTATTAATAATACTTAGTACTCCTGCGCCATGTATCGTATAAGAATCATGTAGTACTTTATTTATTGCCATGTATGGCACATAGTTCATGAACGCTCTCTATATGTACCACCTTTTTTTTTAATTTCAAGTTTTGCTTCATGGCGCAATCCATCGATACTACTACTGTACAAAAGTGGAGTATATACATTTTTTAAAAGGCTAGAGGGTGGGGCAGTCTAGCTCGGTCGGTTTCACGAGAGGCGAGGGCCTTTCTGATTTGACGGCTCATTAAAGCTGTCAAATCGAATAGTGCTGCGCCGCCCGCTGCACGCCCGACGCCTCCATTAAACCCCTTCGTTAAACCCGCATGCAAACCGAGAATCCTACTCCGGCCACACGTCCGTTCATGAGCGGGCCGGAATTAAACACAACACCGGCCGAGCTCCTCCCGTCCACCCTCAATTTAAACGAGGCCAGACGCCGGCCAAGCTCCTACCGCCTGCCCTCTATTTACACGAGGCCAGACAGATAGCGGGCAAGAATCGCACCCCTTCGCCGCTCCCCCATCTCCTCCTTCACCATTTTCTCGACCCTTCCGATGGCTTCCGATGAGCCGTTCTCCAGCATATTACCCGGCTGGGTGGCCCGCCGAGCCCTCCAGATACGGGCGAGGCTGCTCGGTGCTTCACCAACCTCACTTGGCCCGACGGAGCCAGTTGCCGCCCAAAGCAGGTGCGTGGTTCAGCAACTCGCCGCTCCAGTTCAGCTTTATGAGGAGTGGCAAGTTGCTCCACGTTGGGACGGCGGCGAACACGCTAGTACGGGCGCCGTTGCTGCTGCGTCGTACCACGCCACCAGTGTGTGCGGTGACCGCGCCTCCCGTGTCTGTGGGCGCACCTCCCGTGCCTGCGGCAGCGCCATGCAGGCAGAGACAGAAGCCGGGTGCGTGGAGAGCGACGAGTCGGTGGCCAGCTTCTCCGTGTCCGCCGCCATCATCGAGGAGAAGTAGAACACGGGAGGCCGCCGCCACTTGGGACCCATGAAGGCCACCACCGAGGCGACAATCGTGGATTCAGGTGGTTTCTTTGCTGCTTCGTCTCTTCCGAGGAACTTCGTCAACCCCGCAAGTGTCTGATGGACATGAGGAAGACAAAGGGATCCGCGGGCGGCCATTTAGAACTAAAATAAGTCTAGATATATCCATTTCTAGGAAAAGTATTTCCGGACGGAGGGAGTATTAATTATACAAGAGATCCGGATTGGCACCTCTTAGTTCATGTAAATGTAATGAAATCCATCATGTTTATATGAAGATCCAGCTTTTTATACGAAATCCTTCATGCTTATATGAAATCAGTCCGTGTTTGCATGAATTTCATCTGGTTGGTTAGAGTTGTTAAAATGTATCTCGCTGGCGTTTGATGTCGTCCTCCGCGGAAGGAAGCGGGAGGAAATTTGCCGGCTACCGTTGGAGTTGCTCTTTATGCTGGAAATAATAGAGTGACATCCAATCCATTTGAGTTAATTGCCTATATGATTGTCCATCTATAAAAAGTTAATTGCATGTACAGTGTACACGTGACTTGCAGGGTGGCTACAGCTTCGTACAGAAAATTAAAAAGAAACAAGTCCATCCTTAATATTATAAGTACTCTGTGGGTTCCATTGTCACTACAGTAGCGAAAGAAGTATATATTAAATAAGTAGAGTAATATATAATATACAAATCTAAAGTTAAAAGACAGAATTCGAACTCATGTCATCGCGTTGCAAGCATCCAGCGCTAACCAGCCCAGCACATTTTTGTTGTAGACCATGCTGGAGATATATCTCCATGTCTACTCTTAAATATACTCCATTCGTTCCTAAATATTTGTCTTTTTCAGATTTCAAATGGACTACCACATACGGATGTGTATGTAGACATATTTTAGAGTGTAGATTCACTCATTTTGCTACGTATATCTTTTCAGGAAGGGGTAAGATTTGTCCTTGATTTGTTTATGAGGTATCCATATGGCATTGCACCGCCAAGAAAAGAGGGTAACATCAAAATTATGGACTACTTTTTTGAGTATGTTGGTAAGGTCCGGTCATAGTCACTTGTTGAAATCTCTTAAAAGACAAATACTCCCTCCGTCCGGAAATACTTGTCATCAAAATGGATAAAAGGAAATGTATCTAGACGTATTTTAGTTTTAGATACATCTATTTTTATCCATTTTGATGACAAGTATTTTCGGACGGAGGGAGTAGAAAACAGAGTTGGTGATGATGGTGTGCGTGCCATCCTGCAATATAGGTCGTCGGATTTATATCTAACGGATAGGAAAGAAACTATGGCAATTTTGCAAAAATATATCCACACGTCTCTCCATGTTCGCAAATAAGGCCTTCCCTTGTTCAGCCTTTTCTCTCACAAGATAAACTACTCATACAAATGCATCTTGATGTTCCGTGCAACGCACGGGCAGCTAGCTAATTTCTATTAAAATAGTTGTTGTGATAATTGGGTTGAAGTGATATATTTTATGTCTGCTCCGAATGATTTCAGATTCACTAGTAGTAACAAAGAAAAGGTTGCCTTGTTAGTTAACAGAAAATAGGGTGAAAACTATCACATGAGGCCGGTAAAAACAAGGCACACTGGGTTCAGCGTCATCGTCACTACAGCTGTGCGCGCGCGAGAAGTCTACGTATCGAGGGGGCTAACGAGCGAGGCACTGAGACACAATGTTTAAGAGAGAAACCAATTGATAGATTGTGATCAGACCGAGTTGTCACCCTTCTGTTGTCATTGTTGGGGGGGAAGGGAGAGAAAGACATATCGAGAGTGTGCGCGGTGGGCACAAAGGCACAACTAGCGAGTGTGTGTGTGTGTGTTTGAAAGAGGAGTCGATAGATTATTATCAAGATCGATGTGCCACCCTCCTCCTTCGGTGCCGGATAGTGTGTGTGTATGTTTGAGAGAGAATCCAGTCGATAGATTAGTGTCAAGATCGAGGTGTCACCCTACTCCTTCGATGTCGGGTAGTGTGTGTGTGTATGTTTGAGAGAGAAGCCAGT